>NC_045787.1:16790447-17090447 GCF_009873245.2 Balaenoptera musculus | reverse complement strand
TGTTTTGTTGAGGACTTTTGCATCTATGTTAATCAGGGATACAGTCCTGTAAATTGATGCTGGCCTCACAGAATGAGTTTGGAAGCGCCCCTTCCTCTTCAATTTTTTGGAATAGTTTGAGACAAATAGGTGTTAACTTCTTTAAATGTTTGCTAAAATCCACTTGTGAAGCTGCCTGGTCCTGGACTTCTGTTTATTGGGAGTTTTTTGTTTACTGATTAAACTTCATTACTAGTAATTGGTCTGTTCAGATTTTCTATTTTTTTCTGATTCAGTCTCGGAAGAATGCAGTGCTTCTAGGAATGTATTCATTTCTTCTAGGTTGTCCAATTTTTTGGCATATAATTTTTTGTCATTATCTCTTATGATCCTTTGTATTTCTGTGGTGTCAGTTGTAATTTCTCCTGTTTCATTTTTGTTTTTATTCATTTTAATTTCTTTTTTTCTTGATGTGTCTGGCTAGAGGTTTATCAATTTTATTTATCTTTTCAAAGAACTAAATCTTAGTTTCATTGATCTTTTCTATTTTTTTTTTTTTTTTAGCCTCTATTTCCTTTATTTCTTCTTGGCTCTGTGATATTTTCTTCCTTCTAGTAACTTTAAGTTTTGCTTATTCTTCTTTTTCTCATTCCTTTAGGTGTAAAGTTACATTGGTTATTTGAGATTTTTCTTGTTTTCTGAGGTAGGCCTATATCATTATAATCTTCCCACTTAGAACTGCTTCTGCTGTTTCACATAGGTTTTGGAATGCTGTGTTTCCATTTTCAAACTCTGTGGTTGTAATTTCCCTCCTGTTTGCCAGTTATCATCCTGGGGGTGTAGGTCTTGAGTATAACCCATCTCCTCCCCTTCTACCCATCTTGTCGTGGTCCCTTCTTTATATCTTTAGTTGCAGAAAATCTTTTCTGTAAGACTTTAGGTTGTTCTCATAGATAGTTGCTCTGTAAGTAGTTGTATTTTTGGTGTGCCCAAACGATGAGATGAGTTTAAGTCCTTTCTACTCTGCCATCTTGATTCTCCTCTCTATTTTCTAAAGTTGAAATGTAAATGTAATATTTCAAGTAATCATCTCCTTAAGTGGTCTCAAGTATATGCTTTCAAGTTCTTAAAAATGTTTAACATTCTTATCAATTTGAAATAATTTCTACTTAGGCCTAATTACCTCCAACTTAGTTATTTATTACATATAGATACGTTTTATGTGCAGCTGAACATTGATTTCTTATGTATTGTTTTTTAGTAACTTTAGATAAGTTATTACTATAAGCATAAAATAAAATGTATTTCAAAAGAGAATTTGTAATGGATTATTCCACCTTCTTTTTATTTTCTATTCTTATGGCTGTATGTTGTCACAGTACTGTATAATTCATTCATTCATTTAATGTATTTATTCAGGTCCTATAATCTTTATTTCTGATTAAACTGTAACATATTAATTTGTATTTTGTTAAGTAAATATATATCTTTTGGTGTTTTCATCAATACTTGGAAATTTTCTCAAAGAAAAAGGAAGGGAAATATATATCCTTTGTCCCTAGGTATTAATGAATGTGCACACATGCACACACACACACGCAGTGCAAGTTCTAATAATCAAAGTATAATTTTTTGAGTAGCATTAGTCACTTAGAGGATGCCCACTTAGCCTATAATTAAGTAACAGATACTTTTACCTTTGGAATTAACGGGGCACATTATCTGTAAGAAGCTAGAGAATTTGATCACTATAATTCTACCTTAGTTCACTACATGCAGCTTTCTCCTTTTCTATGGGAACATGGTTATTTTTTGTTAAGCCTAGCATGCATATTTGATAACTATGTAAGTATATATTCTTATTGACTCTGTGAATAATTTCTTGTCACCTGTCTTCTATCTTAATGTGTGTTGTAGAGGTAGTGCCATTAAGATGTTTCATATGTGTCAAAAGTAGGATGCCCAGAAAATGATGGCAGTGTAATTACATAGTACATCATAAGCGATCCAACTTTGGCACAGGTGAAGATTTACTTCAGTTTTGAATTAATCTTAATGACCCTAGCTTTATTGCTGTTGAGTTTCTAGAAATGATAAAATGTCAAGCCATTGGAAATAAAATGACAGAACCTAAACAATCTGACAAGACTAATGCATAGTTTCTCTGACTTGTTCCATGTTCTGTAGACTTTATTACCAACTACAATATTCTACTGAGAAATGCTTGTCTTAATGAATGCATCTTCCACCTTACTACAATGTATATCTGTTATGCAAAGAACAGAAAATTCAGTGCTCTGTATGTGTTTGTTTTATGTACACTAAAACTTCAATGTAGAAAACAGATGTAAGTGGAAAACACTGTTTTACTTCTATTATATCTTAATTTTAGTAGGGCATGTTAGTGGAATGCTATTAAGTCCATCTTTTTAGGACAAGACTAATATTTCAATTTAATGACAAGTTTTCCAATGCTGTTAGATAGTTATGAATTTTGCAGGCAAACTATATGCTGACAACTTTTTCTAAAACTGCTATTTAACTTATATTGATAGAGGATTGCAAAGTATGGCTGTCTTCACATTTATTGTTATTAGCCTCATAAAGTGTTCTTTTATAAAACATAAAAGTCATATCTCAGCCTATAGTCTTGAAAAGGCATATAGTCTTTCATCTATACTCTGTATTATCTGATGTCCTTTAGCTAGCCTCTCAGAGTTTAAATGTTTTTCTGACATTGAAAGGTCTCAATTCTGGCTAAACTCTTCACCTTCACTAACCATAAGCCTAAGTGATGTCACCAGACTAGATTATTTCCCTTGATTTTTTGATTCTATTATTTTTACTTTTAAATGTTCAAATGAAAAGCAAACTCATAAACCTAACATGTAACCTAAAGTTGCTCCCCCTGAATAGCTTGGATAAAGTAAGCAGAAATTTTCCAAGCTTTTAAGTTAGATGCCCATATTTTCCTAAAGATTCCATTCAACCCTCCCCTTTCCCCAGTGATGCAACACCATCACCATCATGCACTGCTTGGCCATGTTTTTAACTTGAAATCCACTACACTTGACAGCTCCCTATCTCTCTCAAATCTCTGCCAGCTATGTCTTCAGTAATTTTTAGTCATGTTTCCTAACTAAGTATCCTGTTAGAGGAGCATTTATTTTCCAACATAGACCTCCAATGCTCTATTTGGAAAAATTCAAGAACTTTCCTAACACTTACTGATGTACTGTTAGATTAGACCATGACAGATCACACTATAGATTCAAGGCTTTTGGTGCTTCTTCATTTCAATATCACAATCACACAATGAGACACAAAGGTTGTAGACACATTTCCGGTAAAACATAGGTGCTAAGAAAGGAAGAAAAAAGGAAATAAAAACTACTTCACATGTTCTATGCCTTGTCCTTTTTCTTTGGAATTTGTTACTGAGAAATTTAGTACAACTTTATATAACTGTGTCACATGCTTTCTTGCCACACTAAACAGGAATTCAGGCATCCTTCTGTTTGCTAATATCTCAGGAGTGCTTCAATAGGATCAGGGTTTAATATGGCTATTGTGAAACACATGCTCTATAGAAACTAGGTTGCAAAAGCCACATTATGTCCTGCTTACTAATCATGGCTATTTGAACTCAGACAAATTCCCCTTGGATATCTGTCTTTACCCTTTTTGGAGGCAATGAGTATACAATGTAACCCATAATTTTATTCTTTTTCTTTGCTCGTGTTGTCTCAAATTCAAACCCTGCTTTAAGTTCACAAACCTTGGACAACTCTATAGGATAGCCACTCTCTTAAGTGTTTAGGGAATAAAGCCTAATGAAGCATAATTACAGTCTACGAAAAGTTGCTAGTTTGATAGATAAATATGAATTCTTCAACCAAAATTATTCTATAATGTCTACATAACACTCCGTTGTTGCCACTTGAAGTATTTTTATTTGGTATCTATTTATTTATTTAACATTTACATTTTCTCTTTTAGAGAGATTTCTCATATCTTGTTTGAAGGCAGCTATAATGTTAATTAACTATTAAGTTAACTAATTAAGCAAGTATTTTATACCACTGTAAAATGTCCTTTCTGTCTATTACATGGAAACAAACAATTTTAGGTAAATACTTAGCTCTCTCAAGACTAAATATATTATATGTCCCGTTGAGGTAATGTCCATTGGATGGACATAAATAAGGCTGATTTTAACATTATAGGAGCAAAAAGTAGATATCCTTTTTGGGGGCGGGGGTTAGAAAAGCAGATGGCAAGATTTAAGTGCTTCCTGGGCTAATGAAATTGGAAAATTTTGTAACCGGTTGTGAAACAACAATAGACCTCTAAAAATAACTGGGAATAAAGAATAGGCTATTTGGCAGAAACTCCATAAAATGTGAATGATTATTTTTTCTCATATCTCAAAGGAAACAATTGTAATACTGTAATGTAGCTTGTTGAATGAACTTCAACATCCAAAAAACATATTAAAACCTTCCTAATTTAATTGCTATAAATGTAAGTAGAATTTCAAATCAAATTAATTACCCTGGTTGCTTTACTCATGGGAAAGTAGAATCCAAAATCTACTAACAGAAGCTTAAACTGGTGTCAATATTAATTTAAACTTTATATTTTTGTGTTTAGTTTTGCTTTAGCATTTTCATTTCCTCCTATTTTCTTTCTTTCCTTTTTTTTGATTTAAACAGATTGTTGTTTAACCTATTAATATTTATATTGGTGAGATATCAGTAAAATAGCCCATATTTTTTTCTTCACGTTATACCTTACAAGATTTTGTAAACTCTTTTAAACAATGTATATATTTTCATTTTTGTGGGATACCATAATTTTTCTTGATTCTATTATATTTTATATAGATAGAGATTTTTATAGGCTTTTCTGACTCTGTCAAATTTATAGTAATGTTGGTGCTCCACCTGGTGGTAAACAATAAGCATTTTACTTTTCTCTTTTCCTTAACGTTAAAAAATTGGGAGATAGAATTTTATGTCCTGACTTAAAAGTGTGTAAAAGTACCTGGAAGGGAATCTACTAAAAATTTACTAAGTATAAGTTGAATATTAGTCTGTAGTATACTATACTTAAATCAATTATAGATTAAATATATGTACATATATTTAATACATAGATATAAATATATATATACACTTATTATTTTACAAGTAATTTTTAGTTTAATGATTTATACTTATTGAGGAAATAGTTCATCTATTATTATATTCATTTACATATATGTTTTATATTTATGTATGTTAGGACACATAGCCTTATTTTTCTATAAATATCTAAATATCTGTCTTCTATCTATCTATCTATCATCTATCTATGTATCTTTTTAATCTATGTCTTGTATCCTGGATTCTTTTGCATTACTATCCGTTTATTTCATGAGTATTCCCACCTTCACATTTGATACTGGTTACACTTAGATGGTGCTAGTATGTAAACTATTTCTTCACAGTAATTTTAATTTAACCCTTTCTACTATTTATAATGACCACTTGAAATTCTACAACAGAATCTATTGAAGTGAAAAGTGAAATTATTACTCCTAATTATAATCTTTAACTGGACAGCAAATTGCCTTTCAATTTTGCACTATTATGTTTTAGAGTTGATTTATTTTCTGTAGACTATATTTTCAAGGCTGGTAATCTTATTATGTACTTTACTAACTCAACTGTATACAAAAATTATATATATCTTATCAGGCATTTTCCACCTGAAAGTTCCTGAGTCTTCCCCTATTGGCTCAGCTATTGGAAGAATAAGAGCTGTGGACCCTGATTTTGGACAAAATGCGGAAATTGAATACAGTGTTGTTCCAGGAGATGGCGGAAATTTGTTTGACATCGTCACAGATGAGAATACACAAGAAGGAGTCCTCAAATTGAAAAAGGTACATAGACACGTTTTTGTTTTTTTTTTTTAATTAATTTATTTATTTATGGCTGTGTTGTGTCTTCGTTTCTGTGCGAGGGCTTTCTCTAGTTGCGGCAAGCGGGGGCCACTCTTCATTGCGGTGCGCGGGCCTCTTACCATCGCGGCCTCTCTTGTTGCGGAGCACAGGCTCCAGACCCGCAGGTTCAGTAATTGTGGCTCATGGGCCCAGCTGCTCCGCGGCACGTGGGATCCTCCCAGACCAGGGCTCGAACCCGCGTGCCCTGCATCGGCAGGCAGACTCTCAACCACTGCGCCACCAGGGAAGCCCCATAGACACGTTTTTCGAAGTAGATTACCCAATAAAAATTAATGAACAGAAAGATTAAAACTTGAAAATGACAGAAATTTTAATTTTCCTTCAATGAGCAATATTTTAAATTAAAAAAAGACCAGGTGACTATGAAGTATTCACTCCCAGAGACACTTTTATTCTGTGATTCACCAGGTATATATTTTATGTTGAAACAATTAGGCCTATTAATTTGCTTAAATCCTTAAAAAATTCTTACCAGAGTCAAATTTTAATTTAATTTTTTAATGTTATCAACTCAGACGAAAAGGTTAATTTAAAAATGAGATCTAGAAGTAAACTCTATGCACACCAGGCTTGTTCTTGCCCCTTTTATTACTTTTCTGAGAATATAAATATCTAATTCACACATTGTTTGTGAGCCTGGACCTCAGACTGGAGGAATTCTGATATGGGCGAGAGCTGCTACTGGCAAGCGGACGAAATGAGAATGGGTAGCGCTGGATCTGAGGGGCTATGACAAGGGAAGTGAACAGAAAATTTAACGAGAAGGAGGGAGAGGACAAAAAGGTGGAATGCGGTGGGAAGCCCTTGAGTAATGTTAAATTGTTTTATATAAAAGAGGATGAAGAGCAAAATTCAAAATATTGGAAATGAATCCCTATCTCAGTGTATGTAGTTTGTTTTTTGTCAGGTAGGGGCATGAAGAAGGAGAATGTAAATGTGAGAAAGAGAAAAATCATGACTGTATTTGGGGTGTGTAGATTATTTCTATAACAATTAGGTAAATTATAGGAATTTCCAATAATACAGCACAGGCAAAAAAGTGAACTTCATTTAATTGAGTACAGTTTCCCCCTCTCCCTATTATAGCAAAGTGCACTCTATTTATCCCAAAAGGCGGTATACCATACACATTTAATTTTGATACTTGTGATTATTTTAACCTGCAAGAAGTATTTTTACATTCAGTCCCATTAATCATGCTGCTGTTTCCATATTTGTTCAGGAACTCTGAATTTTATCAAAGAAACAACATATGTGGTAATAAAAATAATCCTGAAAAGAAACAGTTTTCACATAGATGATTTATCGTCTTTTAATTCCTACTATTGCAAGAAAATTGTGCTTTGTCTAGAAATTAATTTAATCACATGGTCCCATTCAGCAAAATTTTTCATTTATGCTAAATTTTCAGAGTATAGCTAGAAAAAAAATTTGTGTCAAATTTTTATTCCATTATTATTTTGTTGTGGTTTTGCTTGTTTTTCTATTTTCTATTCAGTAACAAATCCCTTAAAATCTTGTCACAATTATTTTTTAAATGATCTCAGTATATATCAATGCTTAAAAGGTGTAAAGATATTAATTCATATTAAATATAAATTCTCTTAGTAATATGAGAAATAATAGAAAATATTTTATATCAATGATTCATAAAACAAGTTTGAAATTAAATATATTTACAAAGTGAAATTGAGGCACAAAAGAGCTACATTGTGTATAATATATATATTTATATTAATTTATATTTACACATAGGATTTTTTTTTAATTAATTAATTATATATATATTTTTTGGCTGTGTTGGGTCTTCATTGCTGCACGCAGGCTTTCTCTAGTTGTGGCGAGTGGGGCTACTCTTCGTTGTAGTGTGCGGGCTTTTCATTGCAGTGGCTTCTCTTGTTGCGGAGCACGAGCTCTAGGTGCCCAGGCTTCAGTAGTTGTGGCTTGCGGGCTCTAGAGCGCAGGCTCAGTAGTTGTGGCACACGGGCTTAATTGCTCCGCGGCATGTGGGATCTTCCTGGACTAGGGCTCGAACCCGTGTCCCCTGCATTGGCAGGCGGATTCTTAACCACTGTGCCACCAGGGAAGTCCTACACATAGGATTTTATATTTTGTATTTATTTACACTTATTTACCATCTATGCCAATAAATAATCAATGTTTAAGTGTCAATCTGGGAAAATGTATGACATTCTTTTTTACTTTTTACCACAATTGAAAAGGGAGTTGTGTGCTAACTATAGACCTTTATATTACTATGTCAAAGTGGATTAATCATTGAAAGTAATGACTTAGTTATATAAATCAACTTTTTGTAAATACTTATTATGCATAATCATTAAAGCAAGAAGAATATATCTTCTGCCTTTTTAGTGTATGGAGATGTCATAAAGAGTGAAAGAGTCTTATTTATTTTGTATTCATTTTGTTTATTTTTTGAAAATTTTCTAGTTTTTAACTAGATTAAAAGTGAGATTTGTGAAATTATAGCATACCTTTATTAAAATGGATTTACATAATGTATAAACTAGTCTGGAAAGTATATCTGGAAGTAAATATATATATATATATATATATGTATGTATGTTTATAAATACATATATTTTTCCTCCTGCAGTGGATAAATAACCGTTGCCCATTTTGCTGGCATAAAATTTGTTATCTAAATAAAGCTCAGGGTCCATAACTAAAATTCACTCCTTCATTCACCAAACATTGATGTGACAACCACTAAATCCTAACCCATTCTGGACTCTGGGGGACAGTGAAGGAAACAGACACATTCACTCTGCTCAAGCAGCTACTGTTCAACTGGGGAAGTTAGGCAATAAGTAAATTTAAAAGCACTGTCAGTGTTAAATTTAAGTTTGAAAAACACAAAGCAGGGTAAAAATAAGCAATTTAGAGTGTGGTGGCTATCCTACAGTGAGGCAGTCAGAAAAAACTTCTCTGTTAGGATGAAATTTCAGCAGAGACCTGAAGGACGCAAAAGATGAGCCATATGGTATCTGAGTGATGTGTGTTCCAGAAAGATTGAGCAGCAATTGCAAAATCCCTGAAATGGGAGTGTACCGGGCAAGGAGGCCAGTGGGACTGAGTACAGTGAATGGAGGGGCCCATAGCTGGAGATGAGGTCAAATATGCCGACGAATGTCCCATCATGGAGATCCTTGCAGATCAGGCAAAGGACTTGAATTAAATCATGTTACGAGAAGACCGTGGTAAATTTCTACCTAAATTACCATTACCCTTGGTAAAGCCAGGATACGCTGACTTTTCTGAGGCAAATAATGACTAGGGAGTAAGGACAGAAATAGACCAGTTAAGAGACTATAGAATTAATCCAGGAAGCCAATGATGGAGATATGGTCCCTGATCTTTATAGCAATGAAAATTGTGAGAAATGGTGAGATTCTGGCTAGATTTTAAAGGAACGGCCCAAGCATATTTTTACAAATATTCTTAACATCGGGTAAGTTACATCAAACATTTGAATAGATTTGTTTTTAGCATTCTAATTTGTTTTACTCTCTAAATAAGGAGACACCAGAGGAAATCCATACCAGCTGACCTCTTATTCTGCTGGAAAAGAAAATTGCAACCTACAGACTACATTTATAAATCTTTAAAAAGTAACTCAGGGGAACATTTTTGTAACAAAATTTTGAAATTATCTATTTATCTATCTACCTACCTACCTATCTACATATCTGGTGTATATATTATTTTGAGTAAATGTGTGTGTGTGTGTGTGTGTGTGTGTGTGTGCACGTGCTCACATACATATATAGATATATGACTTGAATAAATATGACAGTATGTTTTTCTAAAAATAAAACAATGAGGAAATATTCTGTTCAATAAAGCCCATGAAAAACTCAAAATTAATTTAAATAATGTAAATTCTGTATTTTTTATTGAGGTATAATTGACACACAAAATTATATTAGTTTCAGGTGCAACATAATAATTCAAAATTTTATATATTGCAAAAGATCACCACAATAGGTCTAGTTAACATCCATCACCACACATAGTTACAAATTTTTTCTTGTGATGAGAATTTCTAAGATTTACTCTTTTTGCAACATTCAGATATGCAATACAGTATTATTAACTTGTAGTCCCCATATAGTATCTTACATCCCCGTGACTTATTTACTTTATAACTGTAAGTTTGTACCTGTTGACTCTCTTCACTCATTTCACCCACCACCCAACCCCCACTTCTGGCAACCACCAATCTATTCTCTGTAATCTATGAGCCTGTTTTTTTCTTGTT
Organism: Balaenoptera musculus; assembly: GCF_009873245.2. NCBI lineage: Eukaryota > Metazoa > Chordata > Mammalia > Artiodactyla > Balaenopteridae > Balaenoptera > Balaenoptera musculus. Next base: position 17,080,176 of record NC_045787.1, on the reverse strand, counting down.
ATTTCTTTTTTTATTTTTTTGTCTTTTGTTTTAGATTTCGTGTATAAATGAAATCATATGATATTTGTCTTTCCCTGTCTGACTTATTTCACTTAGCATAATGCCTTCAAGGTCAATCCATGTTGTCATAAGTGGCAAGATTTTATTCTGTATCTCTATATCTCCAGGTTCCACATCCAAGGATTCAATCAACAGTGGATGGAAAATATAGGGGAAAAAAATTTTCAGAAAGTTCCAAAAGGCAAAACTTGAAGTTGCTGCACACTGGCAACTATTTACATAGCATTTACTTGTATTAGGTATTACAAGTAATCTAGAGAATATTTAAAATATATAGAAGGCTGTGCATAGGTTATATGCAAATACCACTTCATTTTATATAAGGAATTTGAGCATGCTTGGATTTTGGTATCTGCAGGGGTCCTGGAACCAATCTCCCCTAGATACCAAAGGATGACTGTATATACCACATTTTCTTTATCCATTCATCTCTCAACGGACATTTGGGTTGCTTCCATATCTTTTTTTTTTTTAATTTTTTAAATTAATTTATTTATTTTTGGCTGTGTTGGGTCTTCGTTTCTATGCGAGGGCTTTCTCTAGTTGCGGCAAGCGGGGTCACTCTTCATCGCGGTGCGTGGGCCTTTCACTGCCGCGGCCTCTCTTGTTGCGGAGCACAGGCTCCAGACGCGCAGGCTCAGTAGTTGTGGCTCACGGGCCCAGTTGCTCCGTGGCATGTGGGATCTTCCCAGACCAGGGCTCGAACCCGTGTCCCCTGCATTGGCAGGCAGATTCTCAACCACTGCGCCACCAGGGAAGCCCTGCTTCCATATCTTGGCTATTGTAAATAATGCTGCAACGAACATGGGGTTGCATATGTCTTTTTAAGTTAGTGTTTTTTTGTTTTCTTTGGATAAATATCCAGAAATGAAATTGCTGGATCATACAGCAGTTATATTTTTAACTTTCTGAGGAAACTCCATACTGTTTTTCATAATAGCTACACCAATTTAAACTTCCGCCAACAGTGCACAAAGATTCCTTTTTCCTCACATCCTCTCCAACACTCATTTTTTGTCTTTTTGATAATAGCCAATGTAGCATATATGAGGTGATGTCTCATTGTAGTTTTAATTAACATTTCTCTGATGATTAGTGATGTTGAGCATCTTTCATGTACCTGATGGCCTACAGTTCTTTAGATTTTTTTTGAACAAACACTGTATTATAGGGCTATTTATGCGTATGTTCAGAGAGTTCTCAGAAGACTTTATCTTGAACTTATTCAGAGTCCCAGAAGAAGTAGATGTAAAATCATAAATATGTATGTAAATATCAACAGCAGTATTTCGGTTCCATAATGATCTTAAAATTACTCTTTGGAAACTTCTCCCTGCAATATCTCAGCATAGAATTGCAATGAAGAATTTTGATGTAAAATCAAATTAATAAAGAAATTATGTTTTTAAGTATATTACATGCATCTAGAAAGTCTAAAAATATATACTCTACATTTGAATATGTGTCTGTTTTTGAATATAATGATATTCTTTGTTTTCGGAGCGTTTTTCTTTTTTAAGCTCACTTAAAAAATAAATGAAAATGCTTAATATTCTCTGAAGCACATATTCTCATTATAGTTTTATTTCCAAAATTTTTATTTACTTTCCCTTTACCATTTCCCCCCCCCCCCCTTCTTTCTCCATGGAGGGAGGGTGTACATGGATAAAAATGATGGTCATGTTTGTACGAGCTGAGAAGAATGAAAAAAAGGCATTTTTATTTTATTTCTTTTAAACCTCAACTTGGATTCAGTTTACGAGCACTGTGACAGAATGCCATTTCACTGTGTCACTTTGAATTCAGAATAACATTATGCAACTTTATATATCTCTACAAGGCACAAGATATTGTTTTTTTTTAAAAAAAGAAACTATTCTTACTTTATACTTACGTCCTATTGCACTGAGGAAAGAATGAACAAATAAAAAGTGCCCTATATGTTGTTAAGTATTATAGCAATAGAAACAATAACAAAATCAGGGTATTATAACTTAAAAACAATTTTTGTCACATCTAAAAATTAGGCGATAGGTTACATTTAAAATAAGAGAATAAGATATTTTAAATTCAGCAATTTCATTCTTACGTGACAAGCTAAATGAAATACATTTTATCAGTAGTTTTTATTTCCTACTGGATAGATGAGAATAAATATATACTTATTGGATATAAATATAAAGTTACATGAGTTAAAAACATTCAAGAACGGAAAATACATGTTTATTTACAGGCACGCTGTGGTTTTCTTGTTACTGATTAAGAAATTTAGGCAATTAAATAGTGGGATGAATACTTAAATTGTACAAAAGAACAATTTTAATGTCTTGAATAATTTCTAAGCCAGTTCTGTACTCTTTCTACAAAATATCTATCTGGAACTAACAAGTAATGATAACATCTATTTAAAATAAAGAATGGTAAAGTGATTTCCTATTTATTTTAAAATAAGTAAAACTTTTTTGGAATTAAAAAAATCCTTACTATTTTGCTGTTACTTGGCAATATTATTTCATTTCAAATAACCATACCTGTGATCACAGTGAATCCAAGGTGAATTATTTTCTTTTTCCTTAAAAACAGAAGAGATAAAATATATTATTCTTCACCAGAATTTTAAATAAATAGGCTAAACTCTCAACTGGTCTCATTGGACAATTTTATTTATGCCCCATTAGTCACTAAAACTCACTTTCTTTTTGACATCTCAAATGGCAGGGGAGTGAATTCACATCAAATGATTTGATAGCATAACACCATCATGTGGTTAATTTTTGAATAACTCTTAGAAAAAATAAAAATAAAATTAGCAATACCTTGTTTTATATAACCAAGCATACACCTCAATTTATTGTTTAAAATATTCCTGTTTTTGCCATACAAACATGAAAATTTCAAAGAAAAATAAGTGGTGTTTGTTTCTGTAAATATCATGCTCCTGTTTTTGTAAATATTTATCTTCATCTTCTTTTTAAACATCTCACTTCCCTAGTCTCATCAACTCTCAACTAGCCCCCAAGTTGACATAACCAATGAACATTGTTTACTGCCTTGTAGACATTTCTAACTTGTGTGTGTTAGTCTTTTCACACTCAAAACGTCCAAAGCTGAATTCCTTGTCTTCTCCCAACCAAAGCGTGCCTGCTCACATTTTCTCCTTCCTGGATAAGGCCCTACTTCCTCTCCAGTTCCTTAAAGCAGAAATCTAGGCTTATTCTTATGCTGCTTCCATTACTATGAACTCCCCTTTCTGAATAGGACGGGAAGCTTGATCACTGATTCCTTCTGAACTTGGATTAAAATTTCCCTCTTTCTCCTCTTCATGGGTTGACTTACAACCATCCTTGTTACTCTTTTCCACCACTGCAATGGCTATTTTTCTGAGCCACACACCTTATGTTCATCCATTTACTTTATGAGTGACTGGTTGAAACCTAAATCTGTTTATTTTACTCTCACTCCTAATCTGTTTCTGACTCCTATCACTAGTAAGATAAAGAGCAAATGGTATATCTTCTATTATCATCTCCTTCATACACACACACACACACACACACACACACACACCCATACGCACACACACATTCACCTGCTACATTCCAACCACACCAAACTCATTGCAATTTCTACTGAAGATGCTGTGTTATTCTTCCTTCTGCATAGAAGGTACTGCCCTACATGAGCATTTCTGTTAATTTTTTCCTGTTCTTTAATATGGCTGTCACTCATGTCCCTCACCAAAGAATTCCTTGAGTCCCTCAGGCAAAGTTGATCCCTCCTTACTTTCTTCACCAAATGTTACCATTTCTGTCCAAGCACCTATGAGACTTAAAGGTGCTCAAATTCTAAATGCATCTGATTTTTCTACTATAGTTTAAGCCCCTAAAGACACTTTGTCATATCTATATCTCTGTCGCCATGATAAAGGAAATGCTTAAAATATACAGGGTGTTTAAATTTCTTTTAAAAAAAAATCTCATGTTGGTTTATTGTTTTAATTTCAGATGCAATACTTTTCTTAGTATTCACAAACCATGCAGAGTTCAACATGTTTTTTAAAGTATTTAGAAAAATATTGCTTTACTGATTACATAAATGAGAAATATGAAGCTCATTGGACGAAAGTAAAATTTTCAGGACTACACAACTTGCAGTAAATTATAGAACATATTTGAAAAGCATATACTTTCAACTATTGTGAAGAACTGTATATATTAAAGGTAAAATGTGAGAGTGGACATTCAACAAGTTAAAAAGAATTCCCCCTCCCCCGATGGTCATGACTTATACTGCATGTGCCTATAAAACAGATATCTTGCTTAGGCATTTGTAACAGTTGATGAAATCATTTCTTTCTTAGGGAAAATATCACCACAAGCCCTCAAATAAAAGCACTAGATGTTCTTCCAATTCTTTTTTATTTTGTTTTATCTTAGTTACTGAATTTGTTCCAAAAATTGTCACTGAAATATGGCTTAGAAACGATGCCATGATTCTTAAGTTAATTCATTAAAATTATCAAAAATTTGCAGTTCTGCACAAAAACCTAGAGTTGATAACTTGCCCACAGAAAAATTAAATTCATTTCTAGTAAATAGTTCTGTAAAAATATTTTGAGATAAGGTATATTAATTATATGTTTCTTCATTTTAATATTTTTACTTGACAGACACTTTTTGTCTGGTAATTCTATTGTTCTTTTAAGCTTTTAAAAATTTTAGAACTGAAATACTGTTAAAATTTGTCAAAACTAAAATCTACGTTTTAAAAATGGCCACATTTCACTGTTTCCCCTTTATGATAGGGGCATTCTCATCTGATAATGTGACAACTTTTATCCATCAAATAACTGCTTGACATTTTTTGTATGTGTGAAACTGAGTTGAATTTCTTCCTCAGTGATGACGGGATATACCAGACCCTCCCATAGCTCCCTCTCACATAAACACGCACGCATTCTTCCCCATCTACCCCCTGACACACACAATACATCTGTCTTCCAAGTTTTGGATTTTTCCATAGCGCTTATTACCACTTGGGATGCTACCATTTGCTTATTTATCTTATTGTTGTCCATCAAACCCTAGAAGAGAGCAAGCTCCATGGGGGATTTTTGTCTGCTTTGTCCAGTTCTGACATCTATAATGATGTCTAGCACACAGTAGGATATTTAAGAAATATTTGTTAAAAATAGGAATAAAATGCCTCAGGAATTTTGTGCTTACTTTCTTCCCTCAGGCTTATTTCCCTCTGATTTCCCCACGCCTGTTTCTTTGCATCTCATTTCCAGTATTACATCCTCAGAGAAGCACATCTTATCTGCTCTATGGAATGTCTCCACCACTGTTTTTCTGTCCCATTACACTATTTTCATCATAAATCTTACCACTAACTGAAAAGTATTATTTACTTATTATTCGTTCTGGCTCTCCCTCTCTATTACAAAAAATGGACTTAATTTAACTCATGAACCAAGATATCCTCAATTCCTACTGTGACAAAATAAAATCTAATCAAATATTTGATTCAATTTATGCAGATTTAAATTAACTTGAATAAATCAATTAAAGAAGTAGGTACAGACATCATCTATGGATGATTTAATATGAGACTTGAGTAGTGGTAGAGTTTTAGACTAATTTATTAGCTAATAGGAAAGTCTAACAAGGAATAAATGAATTGACTCCTGTATTGTTAAAAAAATTAAGTTTGAGGAACTTGATTTTCCTTTAAAATGATGCTTGATCTGAAAGTCTTATCTTTATAGTTCAGCCTCGTATCATAAACCTCCCTTACAAGAGCTTGTTCCTAGTGTCTTTTTATCTTTGTTCAGCCTGGTATAAATCTGCTTTCTTGTTGCTTGTCTTGAAAAGCATCTTCTCTTTCAGATACATTTACAGCCTTCAGTTATTTGGGTTCATTGACAATTTTCCTTTCCATTGACTGTTAAGACCTATGATATGACTGAGAGAGTAGAGTCATTTCTAAAGGATACATTTTGTTAAGAGTGAGGACTCTACTGTGATGGTGAAAATGGTACATGTTCATCATAAAAAATGAACCAGTAGAGAGAGCAGAAAGTAAAGAGCGATGAAAGCACAAGCAATTGTGGGTCAGAGTATAGTATAAGTGAGTTTTCTGCTCAGGGTCTTCCAGGCTGAAATCAAGGTGTAGGCCACTGCTGCGACTGATCTGAGGCATAGAGTTTTTTTCCAAGATTACTTCTTTTGGCAGAACTCATTTCTTTATGGCTTTATGACTGCAGACCCTACTTTTTTGCTGGCTGTTGGTCAAGATCCAGTCTCAGTTCCCAGAGGCACCCCAGGCACTTGTCAGGTGGGCTTCTACATCACAAATTTACTTCTTCAAGGCCAGGAGGAGATCATCTGTAGCACCTCCTTCTACTAACACTCACGTGATTACATCAGACCCTTCAAGCAAAATCTCCCTTGTAATTAACTGAATGATAAGTGATTAAAGACCTTGATTATATTTCAATAATTTATTTTTCCATAAAACTTAACAAATTCATGGGATGATACCCCATTCAGTTCAGAGGCCCGTCACACACTCAAGGGCAGCAAATTTTACAAGAGATTATAGAAGATATTATCTTGTCCTTGGGGGTAAGAATCTTGGGGACACCTTGGGAATTCTGTCTATCAAAGCTGCTTTTCAAATTCCTCAAAATATAACTCTAGCTATCCATTTTCACTCAACATTATCTGGAAACGTGATGAGGCCTGGAAGAGCCCAGGGAATTATTCTTTTGTATTTTATGCCAAAAATTGCTCATCCCTCTTTGAAATGAGAAAATCTTTTGGTACTTTAATATTTTATGTAGTTTTTCATGACCTGGACCTCAGCAAAGTAAAAGCAGAGAAAGTGGCTAAAAACAAAGAATCAAAAAGATTATATCTTGCCCAATTTTTTCTTTTATATTCTAATGAACAATTAAATATATCCTACTCCATTTCTTTTTTTAATTTATTCATTTATTTTTATTTATTTGGTTGCGCCAGGTCTTAGTTGAGGCTCACCAGCTCCTTAGTTGCAGCAGGTGGGCTCCTTAGTTGCAGCATGCGAACTCTTAGTGGCAGCATGTGAACTCTTAGTGGCAGTATGCATGTGGTCTAGTTCCCTGACCAGGGATTGAACCTGGACCCCCTGCACTGGGAGCACGGAGTCTTAATCACTGCGCCACCAGGGAAGTCCCTCCATTTCTTCACAGTTTAGGTTTCTTACCGTACAACTCCCTACGATATGAATTGTTTCCTGAAAATTCTGGTTTCACTAACCTTCCTTTATTGAAACATCCTGAGGAGAAAGGAACTACTCAACTAAATTCTATTTAATCAATCATTTTCTTACTTTTCTAGAAAGGTTCATAAAATTGAATGCGCCCCAAGCAGTACCACAAAGTTTTCTATTTATTGTGCGAGAGCTAAATTAGTTCCACTTCATAATAATGGATTTCTGTTATGGAATATGATTCATTTCCTAACAATAATAAAAAATCCTGTTTTTTCTATACTTGTTTCAAATAATAGGATTTTTGTTGATTGCAAAGTTAGATTAATTTCATTCCTCAGCACCATCTCACCCCACCCCCTCCACAAGGGGTGGAGGGTAGTCTGTCAGATGAGTTGGATAAAGTCAACTAGAGAGAGATTGGTATTGAGTTTTTTTTTTGCTCTTTCTGAGCTATCCAGTTGTATACAATGGCATTGCCTAAGGGCCAGGGTCACGAAGAGGTAAGGCCCTCTAGGTTATTATTGTGGCATTTCTCCTACAATTGTCTTCAGTTGTTTGATCACTGCAGGAGATAAGTTTTCAGTCATAAAAGAATATCTGTATGTACAGAAAGTTTCTTTCATCTCACTCTTTATCACCCTGCCCACTAAATATTTGTCTGCTGTGACAGGTCAGGAGTTCTTAAAAGGCATAGATTATGTCTAATCTCCTAAAACAAAATGTAGAAAAGGTTTCGGATTCTCCCTTCATTCCTGGGTTTGAAATGGACTCCAAAGTGGAGAGTCAAGTCGATCAGATAGCAGTGACATGTTAATTAACTAGGTAAATAAAATTGAGATCTTGTCTAGAAAGAATTTGCCTAATCCTACAGACAATCAGAAGCATTCCGATGTCTAGGAGAAGTAGAGAGGGAAAGGAAGAACAATTGGTACTAATTTCTACATTTTAAGAGAAGTTAATTCTGGGCCAAAGAAGGGAGTAAGTATTAGCCAGAGCAGCTCAAATAGCCTTCTAGGCAAAAGGACCCGAGGTGATAAAGTCAAAATCGTCTTACACTAGAAGTTAGGGGTAACTCTGATAAAAAATTATATTGTTTAACATTCATCGAGCACTTAGAGTTTACAAAACACGAAGTATATTTCTATATGTTCTTTAACTTAAACTAGCTTGTACAGCTTATAAATTATACATCACTCAGGTATCTCTTATGGCATACGATTTCTCTTGAATACATCAAATGATGGGAGACTTACTACTTCTTCAAACAACTCAGTCATTAAACAAGATGGCAAACCTTATTTATCTTTGCCTCTTTCTGTCCTCCTGGAATGTATCCCAGGTCTTACCACCATGTAGGCAATCAACACTTTTTAAAATTAGTTTAGTTTTGAATGGTTTTGTTTGTTAGAGATTTCTTCTTTTTTTAGCTTAAAGTTGCCATGTTTAATAATTTAAATTATTGTTAATTCCCTATTGAGAGACTTATAGAATAACCCTAACTGATATTCAATATTTGAAAAGGTGTATCCTTTTTTGTCTCTTGTCTTCTTCATTCCAGGATAAACATTCCTAGTAATTGTAACAGTTTTGTATGTTGGGTTTGAATAATATTTTGTTACCCTATTCTGGCAATTGGTTGTCTTTTCTTGAGCCTGATCCTTTAACAAAACCCTGTAGTCAAACTGTGGGCTGATCAAAACCGTAGCATCATAATCTCTTTTTCCAGATATTATGTTTCTATCTGTGTAATCAACAGCCCCAATATCAACCCTGGCATATTAGCCAATAACTTATATTGCTTTAAGACAAATGAAAAGTCTTAGCAAGAAGACAAAAATTGAAGAAAATCAGTATTATATGTAAACAGGTATGAGCTGAATAAATAAAAATATAAAAACTAAAAGAAAGCATTGAGTCCAAGGCAAAGAAATACATGAATAAAACTTGGACGAATTAAACAAAATAAGGGGAATGATTACAGGGAAGATAAACATAGATCCCCCTGAGTGAAAATTACTGTGAAAGAGACTTAATGTCAAGTCCAAGAAGTGTTACTGTTTGCTATAATAAACTTATATATTTGTGAGTTTTTAAGGATTTCACGGTGATTTTCTTTCTTTTCTTTTCCCTTCTTCACAGGAAAAGCATAAAACAGCAATCTTGTCCTTAAAAGAGAGAAATATACCCACTTTATTTCCCCCAGGTGTACTGAGGCAAAAAAGAGATGTGTTGACACAGCAATTAGCACATCATGGGAGTCATACCAGAGGGGATTAATTTAGAAAACAGAAACTTCTAAAGGTCCCAGAAAATCACTATGTTAATTAACTATGTTAATGTTAATTTTATGTCTTAGTTTGTCATAGGTGATTAGAAGTCACAGCCAGTGACCTTAAAGTTTTCGTTTTAATAAAGCACTACAGCAACATCATATTTCTATAATATAATATTTCCAGTTATTGGGAACATAAAACTAATATTCAGAAAAAGGTAAATATAAGCAGTGTAAAGTGAAAAATCAAGGATCAGTGACTCCATTGACAAATTACATCCAAATATTTTGTCTCATGTTGTTCTTTAATCCTATATGTTCAAAGCCTTAATTCTTGGTCATATATCCTGATCATGCATCACCGTGCCTACTAATTCTATGTGTAATGCTGACAACACAAAGGACCAAAACTCTGGATATAGTCCTTGGCAGCAAAAATACCTAGACATTCAAAAGTATTCAATAGAAAAGGATACTATTGTCAAAATAATAAAAATTGTCCAAGAAAAAAACATAGTTTGCTACACCAAATTTTTAGCTGGAATCTAAAAGTATCATTTCAATTTTGTTGTATTTTTAATTACTGCTTGATTCCATTAGATGTCAGTACTGGATAAGAGCATCCTTAATAGGTACTTGATCTCCTGCAGTTGTAACCACTCACGTGAAAGGAATAAGCCCTATCTAGCACATATGTGTGCATATGTCATTTTAATGTATGCAGCTGATGACATTTACAAGTTACCCAGACACTTCTACAACTGGTCGACTCTTTTCTTAAAATGTTTAACTCGTACTTCCCTTACCGACTAATTATTAAAGGAAAATGACCATTTGATATTAACTTGCAAATTACTCTGTCCACCATGGTTGCCACATGCTGTATGAATGTATCTCCTCACTTTTGATTTGTCCTCGCTACAGCCATTGGATTTTGAGACAAAGAAGGCTTATACTTTTAAAGTAGAGGCCTCCAACCTGCACCTTGACCACCGGTTTCACTCTGCGGGCCCTTTTAAGGACACTGCCACAGTGAAGATCAGCGTGCTGGATGTGGACGAGCCGCCGGTTTTCAGCAAGCCCCTCTACACCATGGAGGTTTACGAAGACACTCCAGTTGGGACCATCATTGGCGCCGTCACTGCCCAAGACCTCGATGTCGGCAGCAGTGCCGTAAGGTAAGAAAAAGAAACGTTTTCTTTTCTGTGTCAGAAAGAGAAAGAAAATAAAACAACACTCTGACTCTGACCAGGCTTGCATGAATTATTTAGAGAATACAGTGCTTGAAAATGGAATCACTGTACATAGTAAGTATAAGAACAGAAGAAAAAACATAGCATTTGAACAAAAACATCTGATATCAATCCCTGTAACAGGGTTTAGTAGTGGCCTGATGTTGGGCTTGTCCCTCATGCTGGTCAACCTCAATTTTTTTATCCACGAAAGGGATTTAATAGTAAGCCTAAGAGGATGATTCTCATGAATAACGATATTAAGATACTTTCACGGTGCCTGAAATATCATAGATATATAATACATTTTTCAATTATTCTAAAATCTCTGTCTCTTACCCAAAGTTACTGCTTGAAAAAGATTGTTTTACCATTTTAAATTTGCAGCTCATTTTTTCACTGTGGCAGTTGTATATGCTGATGGAAGCACAATTAGAGTCAGTCTTAAGGTAAGAGGCATTGTGGAGTTGCTCAAAGCCCAGACTTGGCAAGGAGTTCCTTACTGGCATAAGGCTGCTTGGTAGTGAGTCAACAAAGCAATCGATGGAACAAGAAAGAGTAAGAAAATACACCCCCCCCCCATAAATGCCACTTGCATTGCTGAAACGTGGTGGGATTCCCTTTTCCTCCCTTATAAATCGATCCTACAACGTATTTTGAGACTTGTTCTGATTCAACTTTGCTTCCTCTGTGTGCTTAATCCCTGCCAGGTGCCCACGTGCCTACAAGAACTGGGGGGGGGGGGGGGGGGGGAAAGAAAAAAAAGGAAGAAATGAACATATGTACGAAACAGGAACAGACAGACGTTGCGATTGCTGATGGGGAGGGGTGGGGGAGGGGAGGACTGGGATCTGGGATTAGCAGGTGCAAACTAAAAGGAGAGAGAGAGAAACGTGTGATCTGTTCCGAATCTTCTAACTCCAAAGGGTTGAAGCTTATAGTATGCAAAATCCACACCAAAGAACACATTAAGTAGGCTTTTAAAGCAAAACACCACTCTGTCGACATAGGAAAAATACATAGACATATATCGCACAAGATTTTAAGCCATGCGGTAATTAATGATAAAAAAAAAAAAAAAGCATCATCCTTTCAGCGGTAGCCTCAACACATTCATAGCATAGAGAAAAATTTCAGGATATGGCTGCGAGCATGAAAGCTCTGCTCTTTGTATTTGTCTGCATCCACCCCCCAAAGTCGCCTGAACACTTTCCTTCTTGAAGCATGTCTGTGATCAAGAGAGAACTAAAAAAGCACATTTGTCTTGGGAAAGGGAAGAAAAAGAGCAATTATTGAGTGCCCCTACACGTCAGGTTGAATGCTGGCTCATTTCCTCATTGGGTTCAAGTTGTTCTACATGCTCATATTACGGCATGATTCACTGTCAGTTAAACTCCAGAGAAGTCTATTTATTACCAGTGTTCACAGGGGCATGCTCAAGAATCTGCTACGTTAGTAGTTGTTATACATTAATCTGTCATCATCCATCAATCTTGTTCCTGAACACCCTGAGTGTGCTGCTGGTCATTGTGAAAGTGGAAAATGCCTGCTGAGTGGATTCACAGGTAATTTCAAGAATGTAAACAGAATGGAAGAAATATTGAAGGTTGTAAAAAAGTAATAAAAAGGTAAATAAACATGGATTGAAATTCTCTACTGTTCAATAGATGAGAATTGTGGGACCTAGTGGGACACAATATCTTAGGGAACATGCTAAGTTGTTTAATTTACTATATGTACTATTTTTTTATTTTACTTTATTTTTATTTCATTTTATTTTTTTGACTGCATTGGGTCTTCGTTGCTGCGCGTGGGCTTTCCCTAGTTGTGGCGAGCAGGGGCTACTCTTCATTGCAGTGCGCGGGCTTCTCATTGCAGTGGCTTCTCTTGTTGCAAAGCCCGGGCTCTAGGCATGCGGGCTGCAGTAATTGTGGCTTGTGGGCTCTAGGGCGCAAGCTCAGTAGTTGTGGCATGAGGGCTCAGTAGTTGTGACTCATGGGTTCTAGAGTGCAGGCTCAGTAGTTGTGGCAGACGGGCTTAGTTGCTCAGCTGCGTGTGGGATTTTCTTGGACCAGGGCTCAAACCTGTGTCCCCTGAACTCAGGCAGATTCTTAACCACCAGGGAAGTCCATATGTTCTATTTTGAATACTGATAATAACATGATGAGGTCGAGATATGAAAAAAATATTATTTTAATGAAATACTTTAAAACCAAAAAATTGGAGAGTTGACAAGTAAAAAAATACCACCTGGTAAAGGTAAGGTGAGAATTACAAACTTCTAAATATAAGAAAATGACTAGATCAAGACCCTGGTGTGAAGAATAAAGGAAGCCTACATTTTAGAGAAATTCTCCAGCTACAAGCCTATTTTCTTTATCTGTTTGTTTGTTTGTTTTTGATGTCACAGAAACTAGTGTCTGACAGGTGCTACTTTATGTGACATGAAATAGTATCCCCAGTCTTTTTTCTAATGGGCAGCAGCCTGACTCACTGAAGCTGTAGACAGAGATGGATTTAATTGATCCCCGTGAGGGGTTGTCAAAAGACAGAGGAGCTTTTGAATCAACATGAAAGTTGTCTGACTTTCATGTTCTTGGAGTAAACAATAAACTTGAATCATGTCAGGTGAGGAATGTGGGGTATGGATCACCTCTTCTTGGTCTGAAAACATGTTTGCTCACTTAAGAATGATAGTAAAAATATGTTATAAAAAATAAGCATCAAAATGACAAATTACTTGGCATGTGTAGGTATGCTCTGTTTGTTTTCCTTTGCTTTACTGCATTTACTGCTTTGCATTACCCTTTTCATAGGGTTATTGTGGAAGGTATTAATTTAAGATTAGGTTATTCCACACCACTGGGTATTTTATAAATATTATTACTTCATCATCACTGAGCACAGCAAAGAGTCACAAAGCAATGACATTAACCAGGGATTGCAAAACCTTAGAAGAAAGGTTCAGTTAGGTGTAATGCCCCCAAATATACCATATCCTGTCCCCTCTTGTCCTGAGCTTAATTTCTAGTTATTGTTTCCTTTGCTCTTCTAGCCTTTGCCTTTAGATGAACTGATTTCCTGTCTCTAATATTCTATATCCTTTGACACTCTTATTATATAGTTCATGGGAATGATTTCTAGTGAGTCCAATAGGAGTGTAATGAGTGTACCTACTATTAGTGAGGTGGGGACAGTCTCTTAAGAAATGAAATTTAAAACAGGTGACTATGCAGTTACATCGGAAATTAATATTTGTTTTGGATATAAGTGATTTAAGTTACAGAGAGATTTCAGTGGATGATTCTGCTCAGTATGTGTTATTTTTCTTTTGTTCCAAACATTTAAAAATCTTAGTTATCCTATGAATGAATTTCAAAATAAAATTTAATCAAAGTATTTTTCTGTATAAAATGAGAAAATGGACAATTCCATTCTAAACCCACTCCTTGTAAGATGGGTTGGATAAGATACTGATAATGTAAACTAAAATCTATTTTATGTATATAAACGTCCATGTGTAAATTATTATAGTATTTAGTAGAACAATTGAATGGTTTATTTTTCAAGTTACCTCCTTTTGCTTGATGATATGTCCAACAAAAACCCATCACGTAAAATCAAGTAGTGAAATTGTTTAATAAATAGAAAATCATTATCAAGTATCATAAGTAAAAAGTAATACATAAAATAATTAATAACTGGTTGTTAAAACATAAATGTCTAAATGAGTTCCACTTAAAATTATCTTATATTCCGTATCTGGTCTGTTCAATGCACTTTTGGAAACATTTTTGTATCACTTGAAATTGATTTTTTCATCGTGGATTAGGAGGCTATCAGAGTAGGCGATTTTCATTTGAGGGCCCTTTCCAATACACCAGAAATCTTGTGTTGTGGGCAAAAACCTAAGCTCAAATACAAAACAAGCTTAGAGAATGAGAAGAAACAGAGGCCCCACTTATCAAGTGAAATCCTAGAGCAACATACATCATTTACTTTAAATATTAATTAATGAAATGGTAAAAATTAAAAACTTGAAAACTTGCTCGCTCTCTATTTTTCTCCTATTTAACAAGATTTTTTTAAGAATTAAATGAGGTATCGGTATATAATGTTTTATTTTTAAAATTTTTTATAGATTGTATATTTTTAAGATAAGATTAGGTTCACAGCAAAATTGAGAGAAGATACAGAGATTTCTCATATGCCCGTTGCCACCACACATACATAGCCTCCCCCTTTATCAGCATCCCCCACTGGAGGGATACATTTATTGCAGTGATGAACCTACATTGACATCATAATCATTCAAAGTCTATAGTTAACTTTAGGATTCACTCGTGGTGTTGTACAGTCTGTGTGTTTGAATATATTTATTATGACATGTACCCATCATTGTAATATCATAGAGTATTTTCACTTCCCTAAAAATCCTCTGAGCTCTGTTTATCCATCCCCACACCAATCCCTGACCTTTTCACTGTCTCCATAGTTTAGCCTTTCCAGAATGTCATATAGTTGGAGTCATACAGTATGTAGCCTTTTCAGATTGGCATCTTTCTCTTACTATTTACATAAAGCTTTCTCCATATCTTGTCATAGTTTGATAGCTCATTTCTTTTTAGTGCTAAAAAGTATTCTGTTGTCAGCATGTACCACAGTTTATTTATCCACTCACCTACTGAACATCTTGAGTGTCCTTTAAGTCCTAGGAATTACTAATAAAGCTGTATAAATATCCATCTACAGGTTTTTAACATGGACATAAATTGTCAGCTCCTGTGTGTCAATACCAAGGAGTGCAATTACTGGATCAGATGGCAAGAGTATGTTGAGATTTGTAAGAGACCACCAAACTGTCTTCCAAGGTGGCTGTGTCATTTTGCACTCCCACCATCAATGAATGAGAGGGCCTGTTGCTCCACATCCTTGCCAGCATTTGGTGTTGCTGGTGTTCTGGATTTTGGCCTTTCTATTAAGTGTGTAGTGGTACCTTATCGTTGTTTCAATTTGCATTTCCCGGGTAACATATGATGTGGAGCATCTTTTCATGTGCTTATTTGCCATTTGGATCAATATCTCTTCTTTGGTAAGATGTTTGTTAAGGTCTTCGACACATTTTTAATTGGGTTGTTTGTTTTCATATTGCTCAGTTTTAAGAATGTTATTTTTTTCCAGTGCATACAAAAATAAGCAACAAAAGGTTTGCCTTTCTTTAATATTCTCAACCACAGATACAATCTCATTGTAAAAGAGAGATTATGATGGATGCATTACTTGTTAAGAGCATGTATGAAGCTTATACATACTCAGTTGTCTCACTGAGTCTAACTTGCGCTGAGTTTCTGGGCAATGGCTACCTGTGGATGACAAGGAGAGATTACAGATATGCAAACCTGAAATATTATAAAACTCAGGACAAGAATTAAGAAATCTGAAAATGAGGGTCATCAAAACTCCACTTTTCTCTTTACCTTTGTTCACACAACTAAATTCCGTCCAATTAAAACAGTATCTTGCCCTCTATTTCATGGCCTTCATCCTAGACTTCTGCCATTTTAGGTGGCAAAACCATGTGCATCCTCACTGCTATTCTAACTCACTTCTCTTTCTTCTTATCATTGTTGTCTTTTACACATCTTTCATATTCACTAAAGACACTATATAACTCTACCATGGTATTTGTCATTTTTAGCTTATTGCATAAATATATATTTACTTTTTTAACCACCATCTTCAAAACGCAGAAAATGAAAGGGCGCTGGAGAGTTAAGAATATTTCCTTGTTCTTTCAAATACTATATGCAAAATTAATTTAATTTTAAAATTTTCTTGATGTATTTATCCTAATATATAAAGCAACCAGTTAATGAAATGTAGAATGTTTATGTATGTATATGTGTGCATTTATAATTTTTAATTGATTATAAGCAGATCTAGATCTAGACCTAGATATATAAATATAATAGGTCTTTTTATTTTGTAAGGGTCTGTAGACCAGGGTGTTTGGATATAATCTTTATAGGTCTTAATTTCTGCTATTTTATCACAATGTAGTCAAGAATATACTTTTTCTTTTTTCTTTTTTTTTGGTAAAATGGCTTTTTGTTTCCTTAGCTTCTATAAATAGAATTAATGGAAGCTAAATGCTATCAGTGCATTTGCAAGTAGACATTATACAAAATTCAACTTCAAAAAATAATTCTCTCTCTCTCTCGAGTCCTAAACACTAAGTGTAGCACAGTTGTGAAAAAGTCAAATAGGGCAAACTCCCCACATGTTAACATGTTTAGCTACTACTGCAATGTCTAAATTCCACACTCCTTTTTATTTTTTTCCTGTAGTTTCTTTGAAATATTTTATAATATAAGTTTCTATCTGCTTTTTCTTTCCATGTCTACCATTTGTACACAATATCTCTATTCTTTTTATTTTACATTTTTGCATTTTTTATCCACTTACGTTCTCTATACACTTTCAAATGATCTAAAAATTTACAATATTTCTTTCAGTGGTATTTAGTCCTAGCTGTTGTTAAATGCCAGTTGTTATCCTCACTTAGAATTAATTAAGTAATTCATGAAAGTTTCTGATAAAGAGACTAACACGCTTTTTGTAAGGTGAGCTTTAAAAATGCTTTCTTATGTAGAGTCCAGTTACTTGTTTGGTATAACTCTAATTATTCTTTCATATTCTAGTTTCTATTATTTAACAGAGAGCAAAATAATTTATTTTTATGGCCTGTTCTCTTAAAACATACTGAAAGTTCTGATAGCAATTGGGAAAAAACATTTTACCCATAAGGTTATATAAGTATTAAGATAAAATTGTTAATCCTTTTTGAGTACTGCTTACCTTATCTCTTTCAGTTAACATTCACATTGTGAATATTAACATATTTGCAAGAGACACATCTGGTAAAGGACTTTTCTCCAAAATATACATTCTTAAAACTCTAAGATGAAGGAGATGAAATAGAGGGTGAGAAACTATTTTAATTGGAGGGAATAGAATTGTTGCACAAAGGTAAAGAAAAAGTTGAGATTTGGTAAACCTCATTTTCAGATTTTTTTTAATGCTAGTTCTGAGTTGTTTAATTTATCAGTGACTTGATTTGCATATCTGTAATCTCTCCTTAATCTTCCTGCTTAACCATTGCCCAGAAACTCAGCAGAAGCCACCTCCAGTGAAACAATTGACTATATGTAAGCTTCCTACAGGTGCTTATCAAATTATTCATCCATCAGAATCTCCTTCTTACGATGGGATTGTATTTGCAGTTGACAATATTAAAGAAAGGAAGTACCTTTACTAGTATACTCTGCTTATTTTGTTTGCACTGGAGAAAAGAGCATTCTCTGTACATTTATACCAACTGAATGTTTAAGAGTAACTCATTTGAGAAGTTGTTGATGGAGAATTTAACTTAATTGTGGAGAATGAGAAATTCCTTTGTGAATAAACTTGTTTTACCCTTCAAATGATGTATTCATTGATGATCAACATAAGAGGAGCTGTTGCAAAGAACATGTACCAAGATGAACAAGTTTACTCTTGTTTGCTTCAGTGGCAATTAACTAACAACATATAGTGACATTGTAATAACTTATTTGTATGTGTCTTTGGGCTGAGCCCTTTGGTCACAGTTCTTTAAACATCACAGCTATTATTTTACAGCAGTATAAACTGAGGCCCAGGAAGACCCAATCATGTCTTCAGTAAAGATGGGAAAATAATTTGAACATAAGCAGCCAGATTCTAAAGGTCAAACTACTAATTGCTCTACTGCTAAAGGTTGATCTAAATATTTATCTAGGTTTTTGAGTTGCTTTGTAATTCTAGGATTGTTGAAAATACAAATAAATTTCATAGTTTTTAGTAGCTTCTTATACAAAATAGACAGAAATTCAAAACAAGTCAGTAAAAAATGTACAATATTTGATTCTTTAAGATGTGATAACTATGAGCCTTATTATATACCTGCAAGAATTCTATACACTTACATAGGTTTCCCTGGTTTAAACCTTACAATAACTTTAACTAAATCTGAAAAATGTTTAATTCAACTATGAGAAAATTGACCTTGTTCAGGCTGGAAATGTAGAAACAAAATGTACAGTTCTTTTGTTGGCATTTTTTGTACATATGAAAAAAAATCTTATTACTTATTACTTTTTATTTTTCTAGACAACTACAAAGTCATTATAAGATTTAGACATAACTAAGAATTTATTGACAAAATTCAGTGGATTTGTGATACAGATCTACAGCTCTAATTTTTATGAGGATTGGATCTTGGTAGCCAATGACGAATTTGCTTTTGTTTTAAGACATTTTATAGTATTCTAATGATACAGTGGCTGCATGTCCAGATATTAGGATGGTGAACTGTTTTTGAGGCTATCTTGTTATGCTTCACATAACTCCTAAGAATGAAGGAATGTCCAAGTCTGTGATCTTTATTACTGACTTAAATGTTTTGGGTTTACATTTTACCTGCTAGAGGTTCAGTTTCTTTGCTTTCTCTCAAAGTGCTGAGTGCTCTATGTAAGTGCAAATTTCATAGCTCTTTCCCTTCTCTCTATAATTTATATACATGCTCTTAGAGAATAGCCCTTTTCTCACAGTTGTTTGAAATGTTTTAATTATTTTGATTTTTTAAAGATTAGTTACTTTAAATATATCATAAATAGATATAAATCCTTCTCCATGGAAAATATTGTAATAATCAGGATCCAGTTTATAAGCTGCCCCAGATTATTTAATAAGAGAATGTGAGTAATTTTCAGAGAGAAATGAGCTAAAGAGTAGATAATCACAGGAGGAAATGAAAGATCAGTTACCAGAAAAAAAAAAACCAAAACAAAACAGTAAATAAAAGCTTTCTTTCAAATATGGTGTCCATATTTGGGTATCAAATGGTAAATGACTCTGGTTAAGATGGCATCTTTCTTCAGAGACATTTGGCCATGGCATCCAGTGACAGTAAATAAATCCAACTTGATTAGGAACGACAGGCATTTGATTCAGTTCAAGGGAACAGTTGTGATAAAGCTATATAAAAAGACTTCAGAATAAATATGTCTAAATACTCAAAATATATAAAACAAATATTTCCATGTGTGAATGTGATCAGGTCATTATTAAGAGGAAAAGTCAGATGTCCTTATAAAATAATTAAATGCATACATGCAAGTACAAGAAATGGATAGAACAATAAATTTAATCCTACTCTAAAGAAACTTTCTGTATAATCATGAAAACAAAATACAATTATTTTGCTCTTCTCATTTGAGAAAGACTGTTAATACAAATCAAAATAGGTAAATAAGATGAAAGAAGTAAGAATATAGAATTTTGTAATAAGGAAGAAATAAATGCTTCCTAGAAGAATTTGGCAAGGCTTCATGGGAAGACCTTGAGCAAAGGCATAATCACATTCTTTACTTATTTACCCAGGTATTATTGTCCATATTTTTAATAATGAGAAAACTGCCATGACATGCTTGCTATCTAAGCTCTTAAGTGCAGAGCCCATTTTTTAAAATATATGTATATATATTTTTAACATTGTTATTAGAGTATAATTGCTTTACAATGGTGTGTCATTTTCTGCTTTATAACAAAGTGAATCAGTTATACATATACATATGTCCCCATATCTCTTCCCTCTTGCATCTCCCTCCCTCCCACCCTCCCTACCCCACCCCTCTAGGTGGTCACAAAGCACCGAGCTGATCTCCCTGTGCAGAGCCCATATTTAATCAATATTTGCCTAAACTTTATTTTCTTTCCATTAGAGGAAGCTGCTTTGAGGTCTCTGAAAAATAAACCAAAGGCCAGGTGTAAAGCTTTGGGGGCAGACGAGGATCGTACACAGTCAGCAGACCACATATGACTATTAAAAAATAACTAAAAAAAGACTCCCAGAATGAGGAAAGCGTAAGCAACATTGAGGAAAAGTATAACAGCTATGATTTTAATACTATGTAGATTATAGTGTATTTCTTTTTCTTTAGAGAGCTATTTTATTCGTATCACGTGCTTCCAAATAGAATTTAAGGACAGAATATGCCTTTATTATGCCTATTATGACAGTTCTGCCTTTATTAATTTAATAATTTGATCTAGTGTTTAACTTCTCATCAAACATTTAAACCAAACAAGGGGAGCTATCTAAACTAAGATGTAATCTGCAATCAGGAAAATAAGAATGAGGAGGAGGATTAGGAAAAAAACCCCCAAAAACCTAAAAGGAACTAGTAGGAAATTAGCAACTACTATTTAAGGAAGTTTGAGAGAAACATATTGGGATTCCTCAGAAAACAATTTAATTGCAATGTTGATGAAGCAATTACAATCTAAGTGTTGTATGTGGCTTAAATTCTTAGTAAAGTGTTTATAGAAATAAATTGAACTGAATTTATTTTCATTTAGCTATCTGCCACCAGACCAAAAAAAAATTTTAAAAACAAACGTTAGCAAAGAGTGAAGAGTAAAGAGATTTTGATCTATTATTAGTACCTGGACAAAATATTTCCTACCTTGACCTGAGTCATTACTCTTAACATCTTTATTGCTTAAAAAGTGAGATGTAATACTTTTTAAATTTTATTTATTTATTTATTTTTGGCTGTGTTGGGTCTTCGTTTCTGTGCGAGGGCTTTCTCTAGTTGCGGCAAGCGGGGGCCACTCTTCATCGCGGTGCGTGGGCCTCTCACTATCGCGGCCCCTCTTGTTGCGGAGCACAGGCTCCAGACGCGCAGGCTCAGCAGCTGTGGCTCACGGGCCCAGTTGCTCCGCGGCATGTGGGATCCGCCCAGACCAGGGCTCGAACCCGCATCCCCAGGCAGATTCTCAACCACTGCGCCACCAGGGAAGCCTGAGATGTAATACTTTTAAAGTACTCTGTATCATCAAGTACTTTTTTTACAAAATGTGTTTGAGAATTGGTTCAGGGTCAAAGTTAGTTTTTCCATTAACTGTGAGAAAGCTATTAGGCAAATTAAAAGAAACAATTTTAAGGGGAGTGTTTACCTAATGAAGAGAACAAAACTTTAAGGCATTTCTGAAAACTCATTTTCAGAAAAATAATAAAATTGTTCTCTGTCGAGTGGTCTGCACAGATTAAGTTAATGCATTAATTTTTGATTTCCATTGAATTGTTAAAACAGGTTTCTTATCAGCAGTCCCTGTGCATACTTCTATAAACTATAGATTTGTATCATATATCTATCCTAAGCATCTTTTTTAAATTTGAATTTCATCTACTCACCAAGTAAGTATAACATGACTCAAACACAATATGTACCTAAAAGTTTTACTCATTTAAACTGGTGAGTTGGGCCAAATTAGACAGTTTATATTATATTGTGATTTTTGCTGAAACCCGGCCTCTGTACACCAGCACCAAATTGAATCTCCAAGACAGATTTTTGGGTGAAGTAGAAAAGAATAGCTTTACTGCAGGGAGCCAAGCAAGGAGTACAGGGCAACCAGTGCTTAAAAGACCCAAACTCCCGGAAGGCTTTCAGGGGAAGGGTTTTTATAGACAGGGTGAGGGAATGGGGTTGCGGGGTGTGTGATTAGCTCTTGGACGTTTTTCTGATTGGTTGGTGGTGACGTAATCGGGAGTCAGCATCATCAACCCTCTGGTTCCAACCAGTCTGGGGTCTACGTGCTTGTGGGCAGCATGCAGTTAATTTCTTCCACCTGCTGGGGGTTTCAGTCTCCGCAAAACAGCTTAAAGGACATGGCTCAGAAGATCCTTGACTTTGTTTAATGACCAAAGTATTATTATTACTTTGTCTGGCTTGACTGTTTTCCTTTCTTTCTGTATTTTCTCACTTCTCTAATTAAATTTATTCTTTGAGTAAAGTGTTTCTACAGACAAAAGGCAGCTGGAGGACATGGGTGGGAGTCTATCTTGGGAAATCCTCATAGGGTCGTGCTTCGTTATGTGATTAGTTGCAATTAAGATATCAGTCTACCCTTAGATTGAATGTGGACTGTAGTAAACCCAAAGTAAACCAGTCATGGCTAACTCTGGGACGGTGATTCTCCTGAAACTGATCTAGACACTTTATAACCGGGTCATGTCTTCTCTGAAAATATCCAGGAAATGTAGGAGTGTTTTCATTGCCAGTTCAGTGATGGCCACATCTTATCTGTGTCTCCTAATTGCTATAGCGGGCAAAATACCACAGTAGAAAATGGCTATTGTCCAATGTTTATCATTCAGTCAGGCACAGGGATCAGGCAGTAACACAAAGGTAGGACCGTAGGAAAATGCCAGGACCTAGTGTTAAGAGTCTAACCGGCTATGGGAAGATGCTGAAGATGTTTTACTGAGTAGAAAATGTTCAGCTAAGAAGGCAGTAAGCTTTCTAAGAGAATAACATCCAGAGGAAGGGGTATCAAATATCACAAGGTGATGGAGATAAAAACTAGATGCCAGAAAATAGTGAATGAGAACCAAAGCACCATTGTAAGAAATAAGGCCTGGCTATTGTGCCCATGGTTTGTACTTCAGGTGTTTGGGGTTGGGGGGCTTCGTAGTTCAGGTGTTTTAAATTTGAAGGCTACATATGTGACAACTTTGTTCTAGAACAAAGCATACATTTGTGTGATAGGAAGAGGTTTTTTTTAAATTGAAAAATAACAAAAAATAATAATGTGGAAAGAGAGAGGGAGGTAAGGATATGTACACACACGTACATACATGTACACACCCCACATGAATGATTCCATACCTAGGTACATATATCTTATCTCATTTTGTCTATACCACATTTACTTTTATATTGCTAGGTAGGTATTATTTTCCCAAATTTTACAGAAGACAAGGAGAACAGGCATTAGGGAGAAAGATTCCTAACCTAACTGCACAAGGTAAGTGAAGGAACCGGTATATCACCCTAGTTGTTTCTCCAAAAAGTTCATGTTCTTAATTCTATACCTATTTCTTTGCCTCTCAGTGGTGGTTGATTTATGGAATGCAAACTTTATATGTCAGTGTTAGACTGAAATGACTAAATAAATGAAATTTGCTTACTCACCTTCTAAGATATTGGATTTTGGTTGATAGATAGATAGAAAGATAAAACAGAGATAGGCACATTATTTTATGTATGCAATAAGTAAGTTCTTGAATTTTTAAACACATTACCAGATAGACCTAAATTTAAAATGAACTGTGGGTGTGTAATGGTTCATTGTACATAGATTCTGTTTGACTCAGCTTTCTAAACTGTAAAATATGCTGTAAGAATTAACTAGAAGTAAAGTGATCAATTGTCCCAGTTTTTTCTGGGACCAAGGAGTTTTTAGGATCCCAGGATATTCAGCACTAGTACTGAGAAAGTCCTCAGCAAACCAGAAAGATTGTGTTGTCCTAAATAAGACATTCCTAAAACCCTAAATAGGGTTTGAAGTAGAAATATTTAACTATTATATAGGTAGTAAGAATAGGATCTGTGCATTGATTCAATATAGTGTTTAAGTTGCAGATGCTATGTGCAAATAACATCCCAGGTCCCTGGCAACACAGAGATGAATAAAGTGACCTCAAATAATTTAAAGGGCCTTGAGTAAGGAAGACAATCACAGGCACAAAATGTATATAATCTGTCTTATGTTTGCCAAAATCTGCAAAACTATTGAGTGCTAGGAGCATCAGAAAAGGACCTATTCATTGCAGAGATTTGCAACAATGCAAATACGTGCAGAAGAGCTTTAAATAATATCATGCAGTTTAATTGGAGTAAATGAGAAAAGAAGAAAGGAATTCCAAAAAATGATGGAGGTTCTACTTAAGGAATGGCAGCGTGAGAAGCTCTGCAGACATGCTCCCAGTGAAACAGCATAAATGGTGAAAATTATTTTTAAAAAATTACAATCATATACGGTCTCTGGAAAATTTCCTAAGAGCATATAGCAAATGAAGAAACATTTATTCAAGAAGATCTATTAAAACACGATAAGAACATCCAGAGACTGTGGCACTTGACCCCAGACCTGTTTCTTCCCTTCCACTCCCATCTCCCAGCTCAGCCTGATAGAGAATTCTCTCTGGACTCTGCATGGAATGGCTGAGAAAACAGGGCTCCTCTCTCCTCAGCTCTCAATCATGGGATATAGTATCTTACCAGGAGGGGCAGGATGCCAGCGTTTCTCATCTTCTCCAACTCTTGAGTTTTCAGAAGCGGCCTGGTGAGTGTGGTTGAGATTGGCAGTTTGTTTCCTCCACTCGCTCCACTCCTCTCACAGGGCAGAGGCCCTACCGCAGGCAGGCTGATAATATGGGGCCCAATCACTTGTCTCATGTTGCTTGTTCCACTCCCAGAGAGTCAAAATGAGAAGACCATCACGCCGCCGGCAGCAGGGACGCAGAGAATTTCCCAGGGTAAGAGAGCCCGTAGGATTGGAGAACTTTAGCTCTTCCCAAAATATGTTCCTTTATTTTTTTCAGTTTTAAGAGACATAAAATAATAAAAGTACTAATTAACAATGTTTTATTGTATTTTTTACTGTATCAGTGTACTATAGATAACAATATATGTATTACATATATGTATAGATATATAATAGCACATGGCTACCTAGGAGTAACATTTCTATATTTTATTAGAATTAAGTTAATATAAATTTGAATCTAAGTTAAGCTGCATATGGTAACATCTAGAGCAGATAATAAGAAAATAACTCAAAAATGTGGTATAACATTATTAAAAGAATTAACATTCCACTAGAAAATATACACTTCATGAGAAAGAAAGTAGCAGAGGAGAAATCCAGAAACCTTGCACCATCACAATTTTTATCCTATAGAAGTGAAATTTCCAGATAATTGGAGCTTATCCCAATTAATGAATTAAATGAAAAAGTTTTGAACTAATAAGTTTAAAATGTTTTAAAACCTACCACCTACTGCACAACTTGAATATATGAAAATGATTGAATTGTTCATTTTAAATTGGGAAATTGTATAGTATGTGAATTAAGCTATTATTAAAAATAAGGCTTAGGAAAAAAGTAAGCGTATGTTTGAAAAGTGAGGCTTTATTGCAGAGCTCAGAGTAGGATATGTTAAGGTTAGAACAGAGTGCTAATACGAAACAAAAATTAGAAAGAATTATGTATTATACATATTTGTATTATACAAATATCGTATATTAACGCATGTATGTGGAACCTAGAAAAATGGTACAGATGAACCGGGTTGCAGGGCAGAAGTTGAGACACAGATGTAGAGAAGAAACGTATGGACACCAATGGGGGAAAACTGCGGTGGGGTAGGGATGGTGGTGTGCTGAATTGGGCGATTGGGATTGACATGTATACAGTGATGAGTATAAAATTGATGACTGATTAAAAAAAAAAAAGTATTATGTTCCATGCAAAGTAAGAGAAATAGATTTCATTCTATATGGAAAATAGTAATAGAATCTCAGCATTGTAAGGTACATTCAGACTCTCCAATCACGCTTAAATTTGTTCTACTACATCTGCACCAAATATTTCGACGTCAATATTTGACTACTCCTGGTGCTTAACGGTTTTCTGAGGAAACCCATTATGACCCTGTGCAGCTCTGACATCAAAAAGTCTTTGATATACTTATCCAAAATCTTAATTTCTATGGATTCCATTTTCCTGTCCTATCTGTATCCCACTGAAACATAACAAGTAAATCTAACACCTGCTTCACATGAGTGTCCTGATCAAATTAAAGGTGGCTAGCACGTTTTATGTCTTCTTTCCTTCAGCCTGCATAGCCTTAATTATTTCAACTACTCACAACTCATTGAATCAAATATCTTTCCAGCTTCTTATCTTTGTCTCTTGGCAAGATTCTGGTCTACAGGAAATGCTTACAGCCTTGTTCCCTTCAAATACATCTACCCTGTGCCTTAAAAGTGATGAACTCTTAACCCATACCCTAATTACACCTTTCGAAGTGTTCATTACCCACAAGATCATGTCCTACCTCCTTAATAGAATTTATGAGACCCTCCTTGACCTAGATCACTTATCTTTTTTCATGTTATTGTGCCTTTCAGATATTTTCCCATATTTCCCAACAGCTTATAGTTTCCCACACAAACTCTACGGTTTTGCTACTGCTGTTGCAGCTTCCTGAAATACCTTTCCTCCTCTCCTCACTTTGTCTGCCTCTCTCTTCTCGTGAATAATTCCTTTATAGCCTTCTAATGTCAGCCAAACACCGTGTGCAGGAAGGTTTGCCTGAATCAATAGGTGTTGAACCAGGCATAGGCATCTTTTCTTTGCACTCCTGTAGTGTCTTTTCTGTCTTTCTACCAGGCATAAAAATCATCTGTTTATCTGCGTTCCCCCAACTAGACTCTTTATCAGTGGGCATCTTACTTTACTACTTTTTATGTGTTTCAACCCTAATACAATGTCTAGTGCATAGTGGACACTCCGCAAATATTTAGTGAATGCTACAATTAAACACCAACCATTGTTAGTCTACACCAACAATTCTTTAGAAATGCTATAGTCACGAAGAAGGTTCAGTAACAATTTGCTTCTTAAATTAGGCATGTGCTCAAGTTGAATAAAGGTGCTGAAAAGGGGTATTGTGAGAAGATGCTTTTTTGTTCAGAAAAGGACATCAGGCAATAGAGCGAATTAAGCTCATTATATCTTGTACTCCTTGGGTTTTAAATGTGCCTTAAGTTCATTTATAATTTTTGAGAGCATTTCTATGAGATAGCATGTTACATCGAACTCATAAGGCATGCATTATCATAAATCAACAACAGAAATATCAGAGGCAGATAAAAACCTTGGCTCATACTCTGATCTTATCAGTTACTAACAAATATTGACAAGTTATAAATCTCACCTATAAAGGCAAACTAGCTTTGATCTAGCGCCAAAATGATATGCAAACTGCTCCAGTTTTAGGTAACCAGTTTGTCAAAATTATAGCTTGCAATTTTGAAACACATGTCTTAACTAACTTTTCATGACGGCCTGGGGATTTAGATGTGCTGACTACTATGATGTCATCTGTTTCAGCCACTGTTTGTAAGGACTTCACCTTGATTCCCTGGCCAGAAAAATGGTGATAAACATATTGTGCATTCAGTCTTTTGATTAGCAGAGCCCTTTTCCACTTAAAAATGATCCATTTAAAATTGGTAAGACTATCTTATGATAATTTTATGGAAAACATTGATGACCTAGTTCAAATATCAGCTCTAAAACTTTCTAACTTTGTGAACTTCAGCATATGT
Organism: Balaenoptera musculus; assembly: GCF_009873245.2. Lineage (NCBI taxonomy): Eukaryota > Metazoa > Chordata > Mammalia > Artiodactyla > Balaenopteridae > Balaenoptera > Balaenoptera musculus. Next base: position 17,052,091 of record NC_045787.1, on the reverse strand, counting down.
TTTGTTACTCATATGTAAAATGGGGAGATTAATAATACTCATTTTTTAAGGTTGTTCTGGGAATTTGTTAACATATATAAATATTTAGAACAATACCTGGCATGTGGAAAGATTTCAAAATGTCCATTAATATGATGATTGAAAATATGTTTGAAAATAATTTTACATATATCACTCTATATGTCCACTGTTACATAAAGGTTTATACAAATGCAATATGTCTTTTATTCATTTTCTTGCATTTCATAGTCCAGCTGCTTCACATAAAGAAGGCAACGTCTGTTACTATCAAGAAGGTTGGCTAATACAGAAGATAAAGAGACATTATTAGCCAAGATCACTGTTTTTTGGTTTATTTTTTAAGAAAGTTGTCCTGATATTTAGAGTAATAAAACAACCATGGCCCTTTTATATGTGTTTGAGGGAAATATTTCTACAATTATCCCATTGTCAGTTAAAAATTTTCCCCTTAGTTTCCCTAACATGTTTTTTGTTTTTTTTTTTTTTTTCTGTCCATGGAAACGAAGACTCTACCTGTGTTCTGACCTCAGTTCTTTGTAGCTATTTCCAGATGCCTCTCCCACCCCCAGCTCTTCCCACAGTCACCATTAAGGAATCTTTTACTGCTTGAAAAAGTTTTAATATTCAGCAGGTTAAGGAAATCCATGGTCAGCTTTAGAATTTTAGTCTCTGCTGAGCTTTCAAGGTGTCAAGGCCCTAAAATAATACGAACAGCAGGAGTACTAAATCTTTCATTATTTCCAGTTTTCCCTTGAGCATACTGACTTTGCAATAAAGAAGCTGTCATTTATACTCTTCTTTATTGCAAGGTAGATAATAGCTACAGGAAGAAAAATAAGGAGCTGTGTCAAGTTAGCCTGACTGCCATCATGATTAATGTGTAATCATTGCACATTTGCATCTACTCTTTTTTATATACAGGTACTTCATAGATTGGAAGAGTGATGGAGACAGCTACTTTACAATAGATGCAACTGAAGGAACCATCGCTACTAGTGAATTACTAGACAGAGAAAGCACCGCGCAGTATAATTTCTCCATAATTGCGAGTAAAGTTAGTAAGTATGGCATGGACGGAATCAATGTTATACTGCAATTCTTTGGATTTCACACTCTTAAATGAGTCCCTGCTGAGGTGTTTTCATTTTTGGACTGACAGCCAAGTGGTCTCTTGGGGAAACTCAGAAACCTGCTCCTTTTGCTCATAGCATTAAGTCCAGAAAAATTGTGACAGCTGCCAATGAGCCCTGTTTGCAGGACTGCATGAATATCTAGCAGTGCATTTCATGGTGAGATCTCATCCTTTTCCACCCTGCAGGAGGAAATAACCATCACATGAAATCATCTTTTCTGAAATATTTTCTGAAATTGAAGAGAGCATTTTTAAATTCACCCCTCTTCTTTCTCTCTCCTTTCATTAAAATGTATTTTGTTATGAACATCATTGTGAAATATACAGGAGTTTTAAGTGCAATTCTTCAAGTGCAATTCTTCACTCAGAATCTATAGGATCGTTAGCAATTACTCCTTGTGTTGGTTTCTGCTTGGTCCAGAAGAGAATCCTTTAGACTGAGAGTGATTATAGATCTTATGTGTTTGGCTGGACAATTCAGGATATTATCACAACTTCCAAAGGTAACAGATGAGGGTGGGAGTGGAGACCTTGGCTAGCAACATACTTGTCTGTAACAGAAGTGCATCGTACCGGTCCTTCTGCTTGGGTTCTCTTGAAAGATTTGAGGAAATCCCTTCTGAGTATCTTTCATTCTGTTTTCCTCCTATTTTCTTTCGTGCATCTGGTACAAGTACTCTGACAGCTAATGTCACCTTTCAGTGCAGGGAGAAGCTAACCGTGAACATTTCTGTTGAGGGGTTTTGGGTCAGTCTCAACTCAGTGGGTGTAAATGAGAAACAGTTTTGTTAATCTTCAACAACTGCTTCCAAACATGCATAATCAGACACCTATTCCCGGGCCTTAATGATGCCTTTAGCTGATTTCGTTACTTTTACATTATTCTGATTATTAAAGGTAAATTTAGCATAAAAGAACATGCAGCTTCTGTCTTGTTTGTTGGACTACTTCTCTGTCATGTTAGAAGACGACTGCTCTGAGGCTGCCATACTAGAGAGGTCACGTGTTGGTGGTCAGGTGGACAATCCCAGCTCAGCTCAGCCTTCTAACCATACCTGTCAGAGCGCTGGATATGTAAGTAAAACCATCTTGCAACCTCTAGCCAGGCTGCTTGCTAGCTGAATACCACAATGTAACCTCCGTCATTACCATGTGAAATGGAATATATACTCAGCCAAATCTTGCCCAGATTCTGATGCACAAAATTGGGAGAAATACTAAAATTGTAATTATTTCAAGCAACTATATTTTTGTGGTCATTTGTTGTTGTACAACAATAGATAACTGAAGAACTCAATGACACCATAAGTTGGAACTTTGATTCCTTGGTAGTGGGGGTAAAGATTCTCCAGCTGGAGTAGAAAGGAGAGAGAGAGAAGTAAAAATGCATAAATCTCTCTTTTAAAGATTTTTTTTTTGGAAATATAGTTGATTTGCAATGTTGTGATCATTTAAGATGTACAGCAAAATGATTCAATTTTACATGTATATGTATAAATATATATTCTTTTTTTTACATTCTCTTCCATTGTAGGTTATTACAAGATGTTGAGTATAATTCCCTGTGCTATACAGTAGGTCCTTGTTGGTTATCTGTTTTATATATAGTAGCATGTATATTTTAATCCTAAACTCCTAATTTATCCCTTCACCCTCTTTCCCCTTTGGTAACCATAAGTTTGTTTTCTATGTCTGTGAGTCTATTTCTGTCTTATAAATAAGTTCATTTGTATAATTTTTTTAGATCCCACATATAAGTGATATCTCATATTTGTCTTTCTCTCTCTGACTTAGTTTACTTGATTTGATAATCTCTAGATCCATCCATGTTGCTGCAAATGGCATTATTTCACATAAATCTCTCTTATCTGCCCCCCAGAGAGTGCTCCCCTGGTTGCCACTGCTTCTAGGATTAAAATTGACTGGCTAAATGGACTGCCCAAATACTCTCTTCATGTGATTTTTGAGTTATTTGGTATTGGGGTCTCTGAGCATCCCATTTGCCCATGAACTTGATATGGGCACCCAGTGGTAGACCTTACAGCTTCTTAATTCCAGGTCCCCTTGTGTAGCAGACGGCTTTCTTGTAGACCTTACAGCTTCTTAATTCCAGGTCCCCTTGTGTAACAGACGGCTTTCTTGGGTGAATTAATAGCATGATTTCTCAACTCCAGCTTTCCGTTTTGTCCACTTGACCCTGAGGAAATTCACACATCCTGGTCATGCTGAACAGGTACATTACAGCCTGCCCCTCTACCATATGCTTTCTCTGTCATGCTGTCTCCTTTCAAATCTGCCCTCCTTGCTCTGTTAGGCTCTGAGAGCTGATCATCCAGTCAGCTGCCTGAGAAGACATTCTGTCAGGAGAACAGAACCAAATGCCAGTCTCCCAGTTCTCTTTAACTTGTTTTCCTGAAGTTTCCTTTCATGCCAGGCATCTTTCTTCTCTCCCATATCACATCCTCTTACAGTTACATACGTTATTCATCATTCTTTTCATGCTTTCAGTTATTTCAACTTTGAATGATTTCCTTCATCCATAACACTGAGGAAAGCTTAACTATAATATAGTTAGAAAATAAACTTTAGTATTCTAAGATCTTTGACAAATAGAGTACAAATGAGATGTCTAAGTTATGGGTTATAAGACCTCTATCGACTATATTATAGTCACTCTCAATGGCTTGGATATAGTAAATGATAACTGACCAGAGGTAGCCTATTCAAAAAACTTCAATTTATCAAAAATATATTTTCCACAGTAGAATATTTTTCATTAGAAAACTATCTTGTGCGACCTACCCTTTCTATTAATGCACATGAAAAACATGTGCATATTTTTAGAAGGAGGAGTATTAGGTCCAGTACCTTAACTCAAGATGAAAGTCTGCAGCTAGTTCTTCACTCACCTGTACTGTAACTCTAAAAGGTCTCTTTCTCCCCAGCGGCTACTATAGCTACCAAAACCATCATCATGGTGTGAGGGCACCCATCATAGCAGGTCTGGTACCTGCAGTCAGAGCCTGAGCTCCAACCATTTGGAAAATGGAAGAGGAGTATACATCCATACTGTGCAAGCAAGTGCCATTGTTCCTTAAAAGCTTAGATTTTTCAAACTTAGAAAACTGTATTTTGTTAATTATTAATAGAATTAGGGCACATGCTGGCTCCTCTCTGACCTGCTGGATGTAGTTTTTACCTAAATCCAAATTAGGAAACCCCACTGTGTGGATTCTCATAAGTTATGTTGGCTCTCACTTGGACATATGCAGAACTGAGACTTAGACTCATAATCCATACATACACACAATGTGAAAGGGCTGCCAAGCTAATATTTCTAAAATATCTACCTCTCGTCCATTCCACTGTCTATTCAAAGACTACTGTGTGTAATTTAGAACCCTCAAGGAAGTCTGGTGAGATGAACACTATACACCTGCATGAAAAAGAAAGAGGCTAAGTATATATCACATGGTCATTAAAGATTCTGCAATAAGAATAGATTGTTGTGGGCCTTATTTTGTTTGAGTTCACAGAGTTTGAAAGTAAACTTTATTTATATTTTAATACATAAGGCTGCTTTCAATGATCAAATTAGCCAGCCTCAGCAGGAAACTCTCATTATGGTGAATGACTGAGAAATAAATAGCCCACACTTGCCCTGCCAAGTGGAACAAAATTGTGTAAGTGTACCTTACTGCAGATTGAACTAGCATATGTTTTGGCCCTGACCCTTCTATAAAAACTCTCAGATGCAATGAAATGGTACAATGATTGAACAACTTCCAATTAATTAAAAAGCAGTCATTAATCAAAGTTGCTATAGTCCAAGGTCCAAATAGTTTTATTAGACTACTAATAATTATTTTATGCATTATTGCTTTGATGTTTTTATACTAATCTTGAGAATTAAAAAAACGCAAGCTTCCAAAAATCACTTCATTCAAATTATCAGAAACTTCCAATGGGCAAATGTTTCTAATTTTTTTTTGTTTTTTGTTTTGGTGTTATTATAACACATATCATTAGGCAAAGATAACTACATTAAAGCCTTAGAACTTTTATATAATTATAAAATAAATGGATAATACCAAAGACAATTCTTCTTTTCTTGGTCATGTTAATTATCCAGATGGCAATAGATTGTTTCTATTGTGGAAGAGTTCAAAAATCAGTGATAGACTTACTGCGTGCTATATTTGGGGAAAATGTTATGTTTAAGTATACCATTATGAGTTGGGATTAAATTGTTGAGTAATTTTTAAGGTTATTTAGCATTAGAGCTACTTTGCTTTAACTTTTTTTGCTTCAACATAATGTAAGTAGTATCATCTTCATATATACAGAAAATCAAACTGAGATTATTGTCTATAATTTAGGCTCAACATAACTTCATCTAATTTTTTATAAATTGTATAGAACATTATATACATGCAAAGTATTAATGGTTGTGGGTTAAAACTAAGACTGAAGTCTGTTCTTAAGGACAGTTTAGGAATAGAAACTGACCCCCAAAATTATTTTAGTTAGTTATAACTATGCAAATTATGCTGAATTCCAGGGACTTCAGACTTAAGTGCGCTCTCATATAGCCTCCAAGGGAAAGTTGCCAAAGGTTTATACTAACCAAACTGTGGTCATTAAGTAATGAAGGATTTAAACAAAAATAAATAGGTTTTTTGGTAGAAGTTTTTAAAGGGTTTCTTCCGCCTGTGTGCCAAATAGTTAGCCATGAAATGGTGTTCTCAGACCAAATGAGAAGAAAGTACCTAATGTTTCTATAATAATTGTAAGTGATAATATTATAAATTAGTAAACCAAACTATTATAGTAGCTTTATATACATTCACTCAATTTATTACTGTCCACATTGTAAGTGAAGAAATAGAGGCTAAGATTTATTTCCATTTGTCACACAGCAAATGATGACCAAGCTAAGACAGGAGCCCAGGACTCACACTCCAAAACACAATTTCACAGGGACACATATTCACCTCCTTATGCTTCATTTTTAAATAAGTTAATAGTAAAATTAGTCAAGGTGATTTTTACATACATAAATAGTTAAACTATTAAAAAATTTTATGTACATTTGCATTGTACATATAATTAAGCTGAAATTATTGTTAGCCTTGGCATCTATCTATCATCTATCTACCTATCTATCTATCTATCCACCTACATTTAAGCTCGTTGGACTGCTTAGCTATTAGAAATCTATAGTGGATTTGCATTTTAGAAATAAAATACAGACTCAAAGTATGAGAATAAGGAAATATGTGTGCAATATTATGTGTGTGCCAGGGTTGTAGGTAGGTAGATTGCTATCTCTATCCAATAAGTGTTAATTACTAGATAAGACTCAAGCTACAAGAGTTCCTAATGATTTTATTGTGAAGGATCCTTTTTGATAACTTCCCTGTATATGGAAAGATTCTTGCCTACCTACACTGCATGGCCTCCTCCCTGCTGGCTGCCCTTAGTGGCAATGCCTTTGCCAGTGCCAAGGACATAAAGAAGATCCTGGACCGTGTGGGCATCAAGGAGGTGGGTGACAACCTGGCTCAGCAAGGTCACCAGTGAGCTGAAAGGAAAAAACCCTGAAGACCTCAGTCACTGCTCATGGTATCAGCGATCTGGCCAGCGCGCCCACCTCCGGAGGGCAGGTCTGCAGCTCCTGCTGCTGCTTCAGCCGTGGCATCAGCAGAGAAAAAAGACAGGAAGAAGAAGGCGTTGGAGGAGTCAGATGACTCCCTGGGTTTATCTTGTTGAAGAAGAGTTCTGCTCCCCTGCAAAAGTGATAAGATGTCATTTCTGACATCAGTGGTGTCACCGATCCCCCATTCTGTTTAGTAGAAGCAAGTCACTAGACCCAGACCACACTTAAGGGCAAAGAATTACATGGAGGTAACTCATGTGGGTATCAGGGAGTGGGGGTTCTTGGGAGCCATTTCAGAAAGTTGCCTACCTGATGTGTTTCTTGGCAACTAGACGAGTCTCTCTAAAAGTGAAGAAAGTTTAGAGACCATATTACTTAACCACTAGGCCTGAAAATTTTGTGAGAAAGACAACAATCTGGTTGAATTCATAAGTATGCAACCAAAATACAAAGTGCTGTAAGAGAGAAAATAATTAAAATAATTATTTTTGAAGGCATAAGCATAGTATGTCACACAGGAATTATCATTTGAGCTGAGTCTTTAAAAGATGAAGAAGATATTGAAAAGGAGGAAAGGAGGGTATTCTAGGTTGAGGAAACATCTTAAGCAAAGGCAGAGAGGTATTAAAGCTCATGTCCAGATGAGAAATTACAAGTAAGGTGGTACAATTGGTGCCCAGAATGTGTAGGGAAGGGTAAAGAAAATGCATTCAGAAAGGGAGCATGAGATCTCCTCTCTATTCTCATCTAGAATACAGTATTGTTAGGTACAGTCACCATACTGTACAGTACATCCCTAGGACTTATTTATTTTATAATTGGAAGTCTGTACACTTTGATCACATTTACTTTTTGCACACCTCGCACCCCTGCTTCAGGCAACCATTTCAAGATCGACACAAATATCAGATCATTGTGTTGTACACCTAAATTAATATAATGTTGTATGTCAATTATATCTCCATTTTTAAGAAAGAAAGAAAAGAAAGGAAGCCTGAGGCCTTATCAAACAGAACCTTAAATACCACATGGAGAAATTACAAAGTTTTTTAAGTGGGTTTTTGAGCCCATCCTCATTTCTGCTGTTTCTACTATATGTCCCTAGCTCAACATATGTCCAAAGAGACATATATCACTTCTCCAACTTTCCCCATCTGGTGAGTCTGCAAGGTAGTTATGCAAGGGACCTGCATTCCTGTAAACCTGCACTGGCTGGGTTACATTGTATCCATCTGGGTGACCGAGGTTAACCTCATCAGGATCAAGAGACAAGGGTGAGTCTGGATTTTCTGCAGTGTTTGAGCCGTAGACATTTCTTTCTAATTTGGCCAGTCTTTTTTCAAAAGGGCACTGTAAGTCATATGCACATTTATTGAGAATAGGCATGCCGGTTGACCCTTTCTTTTTTACTACTGTTCTTCAACTTCTTAATTGTTACCTGAATCAGAATCACCTGGGACAGTATTCCTGGACCCCATTCAAGACATAACTGAATCAGAATTTCTGGGGTTATTGCCAAGAAATCTCCATTTTAAACAAGATACCTAGGTCATCTAATGGATACTGATGTTGGAACCAGTGTGCTAAATTCTCTAAATATTAGCATGGATTTGTGGAAATAAAACAGCTTAATGTTGCTATGAAGACATGTACATACTCAGAGAGTGTAGTTGACTTCTGAGGACTAAATAAAACCATTGGTTTCAATTCTGGATTGAAGCCATTATTTTTTCCTATTTTTTCTCAAATAATTGCCTTTCTCTTACACTTCATGAATACATTACGTTGCATGTATGAGACTAGGTAGTTTATCTACCATTTAATATGTCCCTTTTTTTTCCCTGAGTAACTATATGAAACTATCAATATTTTGTATTCTCAAAGAAAGGTAACTTTGATTTATACTAGTATTGGCAACATTTTACTAGTACTTGTAATACAGAAAAGTAATACATACTTTGAAGAAAGAATCACTTATAAATATTCAACCATTTCATAAAGCCTTCAGTGTGTTATATACATGGAAATAATAATCGTTAACACCACTATAGTCATGGACTTAATTTAGAAATGATACCATTTTTCTCACTATTACATGATGTGTAACTATAATAGAATCCAAGTTTGTTGTTATAGTTTATATTTTATTTTAAACTTTCAACTGCTTGTGGGAACACTACCATAATCAAACTATTTAGGAGTAGTTTAAACCAGTAAAATTGCTCTATCAAAATCAGATACAAAACAATGTCAGGCTTTTTTTTTTTTTCCTTAATTAATATCTGATTTTTCTCCAGAAATTAAAACCACTTGATGAGCTTCTCACCTAATGGTTGAAATTTGGATAAAAATTATATTTTAGATATGTACAGAAAATTTTAGTATCACATATCAAAATTGGAATTCAAAAAGAAGAAATATTTTTACATTGAAAATGTTATTTTACTGACATCATGGACTGTATTGTATTTCATCTATTTGTATAGGGATCCTCTCAGGTGTGAACTTCTTAGTATCAGGGACTTTATCTTATACCTCTTTGATGCCTATGGTTTATTATACTCTCTGGAACACATAGATATGTACATAGTTAATGAATAAATTGTGAGTAGCTTGATAAGCATCCCATCCTGCTGATTTGGGCCTTGGAGTTCCTGGTAAGTTGCTTCTTCTCAGCCTCTGTGCTCACCCGGTATACGTGGTGTATGATATAGCTGGAATGGACTGGACGCTGGAACAGGCTTAATGAAGTCCAGAGGGAAGACCTGTCAGCCCTTCTGCTAAGGCACCAGCACCCCAGGCAGTGGGCCTGTGTGCAGGGGAGCAGGATGTCGAAGACCCACGCGGCCTCTGTCTTGACCGCACCTTGTCCATGCAGATGCCACCGGCAACGCCCCGGCTGTCCTGCTCCCTCTCAAGGTCCAGGCTTTGAAGTGGGGTCAGGAGCTCCCAGGCAGGGGCTGACTTGGGCTGAGACTCCTGGGAGTAGCTGTGATCTCCATCTGCCGATGATGGGGAAAGGGACTTCCACAAACTGCCAGCAACCTCCTTGGACTTGCTAGTCAGTCCCCCCAGGCCAGGCTCCCTGTCCCAGAAGACCCCAACCCAGTCCCAACCCACAGCCACAGAGGGCAGGTAGGCGGGCTCAGAGGCCCTGTGAGTCAGGACAGGGTGACAAGTGGTTCCAAAGGGCGGTGACGCCATTCCAGGAGGCCTGGGGACTGTGGGAGCTGATAGCTGCATCAGTCTTCTTGGAAGTAGAAGCCTTGCTGGAAGTGCAGACCTGGAAGCAAGTGGGAGCTGCACCCCCAGCAACAGGCCCCTGGGGCAAAGTTCCTGCGTGGCCCCTGGCAATGAATGCTGTTCCCGGCACAACGGCGATGTGCCCCGCGGAGCCCATCGCAGCTGCAGCCCCATGGTTGGAATCCTTCTTTCCTTTTAGTATATATTTTAATATTTCTTATCACCAGGGATTAGTTATCTATTGCTGCATAACAAATTACAATGGAGTTTCTTTGGGTCAGGAATTCTTTTTTTTCTTTTTTAATAAATTTATTTATTTTATTTTTATTTATTTCTGGCTGCGTTGCGTCTTTGTTGCTGCGTGCGGGCTTTCTCTAGTTGTGGCGAGTGGGGGCTACCCTTCGTTGCGGTGCACAGGCTTCTCATTGTAGTGGCTTCTCTTGTTGCGGAGCACGGGCTCTAGGGCACGCGGGCTTCAGTAGTTGTGGCACACAGGCTCAGTAGTTGTGGCTTGCGGGCTATAGAGCACAGGCTCAGTAGTTGCGGCTCACGGGCTTAGTTGCTCCGCAGCATGTGAGATCTTCCCGGACCCAGTCTGGAACCCATGTCCCCTGCGTTGGCAGGCGGATTCTTAACTACTGCGCCACCAGGGAAGCCCTGGGTCAGGAATCCTAAAAGGATTCATCTTAATATCTGCCCCAGGAAGTCTGGAAGACTTGACAGCTGGGGGCTGGAATCTTCGGAAAGCTCTTGTACTTCAGAAACCCAAAGGCACTGAAACTTTTTGCTTTCTGCAGCTAATTAAACTCCAAGTAAGGAGTGATGCCAGTCTTCTTTTCTTATCAATGAAGCATAATATAATTGAGGTTCAGTCATGTTGTTGTAGCACGTATCACTGTTTTGTTCCTTTTCATTGTTGAAGAATTTTATTGTATGGATATGCCACGGTTTATCTATTCACCAAAAGATAGACATTTGAATTGTTCCCAGTTTGGGACTATACGCATAATATTTCCATGCACATATGCAGACAGGCTTGTTGTGGACATTCACTTCATTCTCTTGGGGAGAGACCTAGGAGTGGAGTTGTTGGCTTATAAGTTCACGTTTAAGGTTTAAAGAAAATTCCAATGTATTTTCCAAAATGACTATGCAACTTTGTATTTCTGACAGTGATCCTTTCCATCAGCAATCCATTTTATTTCTCTCAGCTATGATTTGTGAATTTCAGTGTATAAGTCCTACCTTTATTTTGCTAAATTTATTCCTAAATATTTTATTATCTTTGATTCTATTGTGAATTGAATTTTTCCCAGTTCTATGTCAGTTTCTTCTTTGCTAGTATATTAGGTATAAAATGGCCATTTTTTATATTGCTCTCTTATCCCACAGCCTTAACATACTTGATTTGATCTATAAGTGTTTTATGAATTCTTTAAGGTTTCCTACCTACAGGGTCTTGTCATTTTTTGATGAAAATATGTTTTCTTTTCCATCTTAATACTTTTTAAATTTTTATTTTTATTTGTTTGCACTGGATAAACCCTTAAGTGCAATGGTCAATATGTGGTCAGAGTAGACATTCTTGCCATGTGCTCAATATTAAAGAGAAAATATTTAGTCTTTCACCATTGAGTATGATACTGGCTATGGTTTTCTTATAGATGGACTATGTCAGGTTGAAGATGTTGCCTTCTATTCATTATTTGTTGAGAATTTTTAATAAAATCATGAGTGGATAAATTTTGTCAAATGCTAATGCTGAGTCTATTGAGATGGCTATGTGATTTTTTTGTTCTTTCTTTGTTAATATGATATATCACATTGACTATTATTAGATGTTAAACTAACCTTTCATCCATAGGATAAATGCTATTTGGTCATTATACAGTAGTTTTCTAATAAGCTTCTGGCATCAACTTGCTAATATTTTGTTAAGGAATTTTTGTACCTATTTTCATGAGTGGTATTAGTCCATGCTTTGGTTTTTTTCTGATGTTTTAAATTGACTTTTGGTATTAAGAAACAACAAATCAGCTGGTGTTTTCTCCTCTATTTTCTGAAAGGGTTTGCAAAGAATTGATACTATGTGGTCTATAAGTAGTTGATAGACTTTCTCAGTGAAGCCATGAGGGCATGACTTTTTCTTGGTGGGGAGATTTTTAATAACAGCTTAATTTTTTCCACTTGTTTTAGGTCTGTTAAGATTTTCTCTTTAATTTTGCAGTCAGTTATGACAATTTATGTCTTCCGAGGAATCTGTCCAGTTCATCTATGTTAACTAAAATTTTGACATAAATTTATAATATTATTTTATAATATGTATTTCACTTATGGTATTTCACTGCTCCTTTGTTATTGATTTTCATAATTTTGCTTTAATCTTTTTTATTTTCTTAGTTTAAGCCATACTTTAAAATACTACTAATAAGGCAGTTCTAACTCAAATTGACTCAAAAAGTTATGGGATTTGATTGAGATATCACCAAGGATAAAGAAAGAAGATCTAACAAAACATTCTTGAAGCCATGAGGGACAAAAATAGAATTAGTTATCGATAATTTTATCTGAGCCCAAAACTATTAATAAGCTAGTTATGCAATATAAGCAACATGGGTCAGTGATAATTGGAGTTTAAATGGCTTGACTACTAAGAACACAGCAATTAATTGTGTAAGATTTTAGTTATTTAATATTTACAAAGTTCATAATTGAATTTACTTTCTAAGTATTCAATGATAACTAGTTTCTAATTTGGCAAAGATTCGGATAATAATGCTCATGCCAAATCAAGTTTAAACAAATTTCATCATTGCTGTTTCAAAGATTAGATGAGTCAGAAAGGAAATAAGTCATTCCTTTTTCACATCATTTAATGAATTATAAATGAAAACATATATATATATATATATATAACTTTAATAAATATATTACTTTGGGAAAAGATCAATTCTTACTTGAGTATAGTAGTTCTCAAACAGAAATGTTACTATGTACCCAGACAGATTTACAAATATAAGGTGACATTTTTAAACATTTAACTATAAAAAGTTTTACAAATATGCAGTAGAAGAGAGAATTACATAATGAAACCCATAAACCCATCACTCATTTTTGACAGTATGAATAGCTTGTCTTTGTTGTTATTATAGTTTTTCCTCTATTCTTGTTTGGGCATTTATTTTGTAATTTCCACAGTGATGACTAGTGACATTTAAAATTCAGTATTTCTACAAATCCTACAGTGCACAGGAAAATCTCACACAACAAAATATTTGTCTTAGCTAAAATACCAAAAGCACACCTTTGAGAAACACTTTTAATAATAAGATGTTACAATACTGATCATATTTTGATAGTACTCATTGGGACAGATGTTCAAATCTATATTGCAGATTTATATTTAAAACTACCAAAAGGGAATTTTTCATGGGTAAAAATAAGCTTGAATTAATAACTTATTTATACATTATAAAATTAAATCTGTACTATAAACATAACTTAAAATAAAACTATAATCCTGAGGGAAAAAAAACCACTTTCTTCTTCATATGTCCTTGGGACTTGTAAATTATGTACCAAGTAAAATAAGAAGTAGTGGCTGATTTGTACATTGTACAGAAGTTGAATAGGTTAATATATAATAGAGTTTAAGAGCATGGACTTGAAACTAGAACACTTGGCTTCAAAACCCATCTTACCACTTTTAACTTGGAATTTTTGGAAGAGTTACATTCCCCCTCTGTTCTTCAGAGTTCCATATACAATAAGCGATAATAATGGTCTCTAAATTAGAGTTGCCTGTGAAACCTAAATGAGCTTACTTGTGAAATGTGTCTTAGAATATGGGTACATTATAAGTATTATGAAGTATTAGGCATTGATTTTGCTGTAGTTTTTGATAATTTACAGTTCGTTTAGGAGAGTGAACCTAATTTAACCAAACTGTTGATTTTATCTGTATTTCATGATATATGAATACTTAATATCAATAACAGAAGATGAGCTAGATCATCTCCATAAATTACAGTTGGTGATAAGAATAATGATAATTTACCAAAACGAATCTAACATTCTGTAGAACACTCATTTAATACAACAAACTTAAAAACTTATGAATTAGCACCTATTAATACCACGAGTTGAAGAAAGATTAAATAACTTGTGAAAACTGAACCAAACCTTTTCTACCAGATAAGATAATGCCATGTAACTAATATTAATTTTTGAAAAAATAGATATTTTTTGCATCCTTCTCCAAGATGACCAATACACCTTCTATAAACACAACCCATATTACAAAATATACCATTTCTCTTCCCTTTATGTTATCTGTGCCTGTACTGGTACACAATGTTGGATTTCACTGTGTCATATATGAATATGTGAACATTTCTTAAGCTACGGCTGACGGTGCTTTTTATTTTTTTAGATAAATTTTAGCACAGCAGAATATTGTTGGCTTGTCAGAATCAGTCATGTGGTGCGATTTGTATGTATTCTTTACAAGCATCCAGATAGAGATCTATGAGAATACTAACATTATGAATCTTCAGAGGCACTGCAGATGAAGAATCTAACACAATAACCAATCATTTAAAAAGGTCTGGTGGAATGAATATAATATTTGGATTTCCATAGTCCTGGATTTGAATATTAACTCCCCGTCCCTCTAGATGTATGACTTTGGGCAAGATCCTTCGACAATTTGGGGCACTTTATCCATCTGTAAAACTTCATTAGGTAAAATAAATAAGTTGAAAGATGTGCATTATGTTATGCCTTATTAGTCTAATTATTTCTGGTTTTCTTCAGCAAATGACAGAGAGGCCGGTAATCTATCACAGGCTGGGGCTAAAAATTGTGATGGAATTTTGGCAGAGATAATTTTTCAAACTAAACCCTGTTTATTCTTTCCTTTCTTATCACCAGCAAGTAATTTCAGGGTGCATCGTAGTTTTCCACAGTCTATCTCTTACTTCTACTTCCTTAAATTTATTTTAATTTTCGTCTATGCAAAGCAATCTCTCCTTCATTCTTGGAGTTTATCATCCTTTTTTGGAGGAATCATTTTGAGAGAGTTATTTAAATATGTAGATGATACTACCCAATAAAGTTATAGACAAAACATAGAAAATCATATGTTTTATCCAGTGAAAAATATCACTATTAGTGAAGATTGATCCTGTGAACTAACCCTGGTATGATGGCTACACTTGTGATGAAATACCAGCTAAATGTTTGACCTTAACTTTGGTGTTGATTTTCAGGGATAAATACTGGTATAGTGCACTGTTGGTGCTCTGACAGCGTGACATTGATAGCGCCAATATTCATCTTTTTTTTTATAATTAAAAAAAATTATTTTTTACTGGAGTATATTTGATTAACAATGTTGTGTTAGTTTCAGGTGTACAGCAAAGTGATTCAGTTATACATATACATGTACCTATTCTTTTTCAAATTTTTTTCCCATTTAGATTATTACAGAATATTGAGCAGAGGTCTCTGTGCTATACAGTAGGTCCTTGTTGGTTATCTGTTTTAAATATAGCAGTGTCTGCATGTAAATCCATCTTTTTATCATTTATATTTGGCACAATGCCTCAGCTTTCCATAAAGGAAAGGTCCTTTGGATTCCATATGAATGCTGATTTTTTAAAATGTTAATGCTATTTACTATAAGAGCAATAACTGATCAGATTTTGTAATCATCTTTTCTCCTTTTATGTTTTTAACAGGTAACCCATTATTAACCAGCAGAGTCAACATATTAATTAATGTCCTAGATGTCAATGAATTTCCTCCCGAAATATCTGTGCCATATGAGACAGCTGTGTGTGAAAATGCCAAACCAGGACAGGTATCTTATCAATATTGTTAATTAAGAGTGTATAAACACCCACTATATGCATGTGTTTTAGGTTATATGACCTTGCATGAATATACACACATGGATCTTATGTCTTCATAAAAGAAACCATAAAAGATAGTAAATTCTTTTGAATTAATGGTATGTTTTGGATGTGGAGTTAATACCACAGGGGATAAAGTGATGATGGCCTAGTGAATATTCTTTGTATAACTAAAAGTTCTAGGATTGCAGATTCTGCTGTTTTCCATTTGTATACTGTGGAATTTCTAAAGAACTTGTGACTCTAAATCCAGGAAGCAAGCAACTTTAGACTACATTCTTCTATAGTATTTCTTGCTTTGCTCACATGCTTTTATGAAAGGGTGCATAACAATTCTTAAGCCCTTGAAAAATGGAAAGCTTTCTCTGGTGGCCTTGAGTAGAGCATCTGGGTTATTCAAGATATCTGAATTACATTTTCTTATTACGTATTGCTCTGGAGGGAGGTTCTGGTGGGGAGAGGATATGAGGAAGGACCATATAGTTGATGAAAGTTGTCGTCAAAATCCTAGAGTTTATGTGGACCATGGTGGGTAGCTAGCTTTTTTCTACACTATTATAAATGAATGAGTGAATATATAATATGATATGATATAATATAATGTAATATAACATAATATAATATAATAGGAACCAGTCATGAGCAAATGGTAAGAGTGTGATATGAAACAAGAATATAATTAATCCAAAATTGTATACCTAGGTTCCAAAAGAAAAATACATCAGTATGCTTTGCTTTGCTGTCTATTTCAATTACCTTTAAATAGCATAACTACTCATTTAAGTAAATTTGAAGTTTTAATTCTTACTTGAAGAAATATCTCAATATTTAAAACGGTATCTTTATTGAAAAAGGTCCTTTTTTAATATCTAGTATTTGTTTCAATTTGAATGTTTTCTACTGCTTCATAGAATATTTGTCCCATAGTTCTAATCCTGTGATGTTCACTAGCCTTATAGGTATTAAATTAATATTAAATACAAGTTAAAGTAAATGTTCTCATTCACACATGCCCCATTTCAAGTGCTCAGTAGCTGTATGAGACGAGTGGCTACCATTTTTATTAGTTTAGATCTACAGTATTTCCATCAGTACAGGAATTTCTAGTGGACCGTGCTGCTTTATTACTGCTTTTGATAATTTGGGGAAAGTATTAACTTTATTACAGTATGACTTAGTCATATTTTCCCAAGTGATAAATTTGGATCGTTAATTTTGAATAGACACAGAAATAAATTTTTTTAAAGTTTTAATACTTTATCACTTTAAATGCATCCAAAATTTACATGGGGTGAACCTAGTGCCTGATTTATTGTCTGAAATAGTAGATGCTGCATAAATGTCTACATAAATAAATAACCTGAATTGGTTGTTTGCAGAGTTATAAGAGGTTTACCAAAATTCTACAACTTAGCTATTCTCCACTTTTCAGAGCCTTCTACTGCCACCCCAAAAATCCAATCCTTTATTTTTAGGTAATTTAGGAACATTAATTATTTCACAGCAATCAGAATTTTGTAATGCACTAAGTGAAAGCCTTTTGGAAATAGAACTCTATTTAATGCTTCTATGTTTTTCCAGTAAATTAAAGAGTTTAAAAAGTTGGGAATAGTAGAAGTTATTAGAGATAACTTGATTTTCTTATATTTAGACAAAGTGGTAAGGAATCTGTGTGGACATTGGAAGCTCTTTTTTTCTAATAAATACCTGTGGGGTATTCTGTGTCCTATTGGGCCACATTTCCATACAAAACATAACCCTGAAATGTCTGAAATGTAGTATATGAGCATTTCCTGCTTTTGACCCCAGCCATCCTGACCCTTGTCTAGAAACTATGCATAGGAACTATCTATCTCTTCTGGACTATAATTGAATATGCATGCATGTATATATGTACGTATGCCTTATTAGCTATGTATCTATGTGTCTATCTATATTCAAAAGAAGTAAGAGAAAAGAAAGATGATGCTATATAAATCAATAGTGATTTACATGATGAACCAATGAAGTAAGGGAGTTGTTTTACTTAGGGCAATAACTCTCAAGTGTCAATTACAGATAAGTACCAGTTTATACCAAAAATTTCATCTCCGTATGCTGTTTTAAAGGATGTTTCTCCATTGTAAAGTTATGTTCTTGATAAGTTTTGATGTTAATTTAGTAAATAATTGTGCTAGTTGATAGCAAAGGCAAAACAAAACAGAACTTCACAAATTAATCCCCACATAATTTAAAGAAATTTTATGGGTGAGATATAGTAATCTGAGCACATGTGAAGGAAAGTTGAAGTTTTACAGGGTCTGTATGGTAATTATTTGACTAAATTGCCATATTTAGCCTTCGGTGTTGAATCCATGACAATTCTAAAGGCTAAATAGATCCTGTGTGACTGATTTACACTAAAATAGGGAACTGAATTTCTCATTAGAGGACCCATTGTCAAAATACAAAGTACTAGTACCGCACTAGACACTAGAAGCCCCAGTGTATACGTTTGTGAGTTCCTGTGTGTTTCTGTGTGTGCCTATGAGCACACACAGCTATATGGGAAGGTAGATCATAGTCATAAGACTGGGTTTCAACCATGGAATAAAAACAAAAAGGGATACATAACTGACATGTTTAATGGCATCAATCTAAGAGCACAGGATGCAGGCTTTGCCCACTGGGAGCAGGATGTCATACTTGAAATCTAAGGTCTTCCTCTGGCACATTCAAACTTAGTCTAAGAGTGTGGTCACCTGAGCAGCACACTGCTTTTATCCTCTTTGGCACACACTTCCTGAAATTCTTCCTGATGCAAAACCATTGGATATGTTAATAAATACCTCAAAGCCATTCTGATTTGCTTACGTATATAGTGAATTATCAGTTTCATAGTTTGGCTCTTGGAAGTTAACCTCCAAATTCTTCAGGGCATCTCATTGAAGTATCAGAATTTTAACTACTTAGATTACACACTTATGGGAAAAATTTAGGAAAAATTTTGAAACAAGATTGGTCATACTTACTTCTTAAGAAAAAATATTCTATGAAAACACAATTTGTATCTTATCCACTGGGGGAAAAGAAACATAACAACAAAAACAGATCTACATCCTGTGTATCTCTTTCTCATCATTTTACTTAGTTATGAAAATAAAACTCATTCTCACAAACATAAAGATACTAAAATTTTGCTTTGCAAGGACTTTTAAATAATCAGGTTAGAAAGCATTTATTTCATGTAATTTAAAATGCAAGCAAGTACATTTTAATTTTATTTTGCTTATTAGTGAGAATTTTCAATGTCATTAACCTTTTTAGTTATGTAGATATCGATTTGGAAGTAGCCCATACCCTATACTTGTACCTGCCATTATTAACTGTAAATATTTAGCTATTTGTTTATAAAAATATTTGTAAATAATTGGCCTACTGATATGAATTCGAAAAATGTCATTTCTGTTTACTTGCATGTTTCATTAAAAAAACTTATTAGCCTGGTGTGTAGAGTTCCCTTTGAAACTGATGACTGATTTCAAGTCTCATCTCAACTTTGTTTCAGATAATTCAGATAGTCAGCGCTGCAGACCGAGATCTTTCACCTGCTGGGCAGCAATTCTCCTTTAAATTATCACCTGAAGCTACCATCAAACCAAATTTTACAGTTCGGGACTTCAGAAGTAAGTTTAACCACATAAAAATTTACCTTTTATCATGCAACTTTGTAAAAGGACACAAATGTAGAAATCCATGCTCTTCCTAAAAGCACTCAAGCTCATAAAAATATAGAAATCCATATACAAGAAATAGAAAATTTTATGGCTAGCAGTAAGCTAAATGTTAACCTATATAGACTATATCTAATGAGGCAAATTACTTCCATTTATAATGTGGACATTCCCTTAATGAGTCAAACAAACAATAGGCTATCTGGGAAATTGAATACTTTTCATGTTTTAAATATATCATTTGTTCCACATGCACTGCTTGTACCTACAAGTAACTGTTTTATTTGAATAACACATGGTATGGCACAGGTCAAGAATACAGGCTTTGTAATGAGAATGATATAGGTTTTCACTCCCACTGCATTACTACCTAATGGCAGATTATCGATATATTAAATTATACTAAAGAATTTCAACCTCATAGTTAAAATAAATTAACCTCATGGTTTATTTATTAAATAAAATAGTGTATGCAAATCCTTTAACACAATGCCTAAAACCTATTACCTTTAAGGTAATTTTAGCTACCACCTCTGCCATCATAACTACACTTACATTTCTACCACCACTGCTACTACCATTACTATCACTAATACTAATATTATCACATCTGCTGCTACTACAATCTACAAAAATATAAAGGACACTGGATTAGATATAATAAGGCTAAGTACTGATCAGTTGCTCTGACTTTATTTGTTCTGTGACTTTGGATATTTTATCTCTTCTAAGTTTCTGTAGACATAATATAGGGAATAAAAACTCCTGAGTTCATAATATTGGGTAGAAAAAAGCTAATTCTTGCTAGATTCTATGCTTATGGAACAAATGAACAAGTGATAAGATGGATGATATAATGATGGTGATGATTGATAGGAATCAAAGGATGCTTTGAGAAAGTTAAAGTTAGTTTTCTTCAAATACTTGGGGGAAGGAAATTAGAGTCACAGAAGGAAATTCAATAAGATTTACGCCATCTAATAACGTAATGTGAGGAATGGCTGGGAATGAAACAAGGTCCCAATTATGAAAGGCCTAATAGGTAGGGATACCACATGTTTTATCATGAAAACTGGAGTATGTTTGAGAATAGCAGTGGACAGTGTTTGTAATTTTAATTAGAGCAGCACACCTAGAATAGGGCTGTCCAAGTCAAACTGGACCATACGGTCAACCTGTCTACAAGTCATTTAAAGAGTGTATAACTTAAATCCAATGACCTGAGAAGTCTTTGAAAGGTTTACACAAGAGTTTAACATATTCAGATTGGCACTTTAGCAAATCAGTCTGGATGCAGTTTGGAAAAGACAGTAGAAGGATACAAGACTACTTCTGATACTATTGTAGAAAATGGATGAGAGAATCTTGGATTAGGATAATCCAATGGATTAAGGTAATGGCTGTGAGGATAGAGGTGAGTGGTTGGAGATAGAATACATAGAACTTCATTCTAGATCTCCTAGATTCCGTATGTAAATATGATGAAGAAGAAGACTAATAAGACTTCTAGATCATTGGCTTGGGTAACTAAGTAGATGGTCACATCATTCAGGAACGAAAGTATTGACTATTTTCCACCATTTTATCTTTGCTGGAGAATCTATATATGATTAATCATAATAATATGAATCAGATCATCTTGCCTCAAAGTATAGTATTTTGTCATGATCTGAACATGTATTTGCCACTCATGCCATTTACCATAGCCCCTGTTTTATCTTGATATATTTTAAGTGTAATTTTAAGTTTTTTTGTTTAAATGGATAGACACATTTTTTCACCTTTTTTTTTTCTTGTGAGAACATTTAAGTTCTATTCTTTTAGCAAATTTCAATTATACTGTGCAGTGTTATCAATTACAGTCACCATGCTATATGTCAGATCCTCAGACTTTATTCATCTTATAGCTGATAGTTTGTACCCTTTTATCAACCTCTCCCTATTTCTCCCACCCCCAGGCCCTGGCAACCATTTTTCTACTTTCTATTTCTATGAGTTCTGCTTTTTTTTTTTTTCTTACATTCCGCATATAAGTGTTACCATGCAGTATTTGTCTTTGTCTGGTCTATTTCACTAGCATAATACCCTCCAGCTTCATCCATGTAGTCACAAATGGCAGGGTTTCCTTCTTTCTTATGGCTGAATAATATTCCACTGTGTGTATATACAATATATATCGCATTTTCTTTATCTGTCAATCGATGGAAACCATTTTACGGGTGATAATGAAGTTTAATATGTCTTTTTTCTTCCCACCATGGACAGCATAATGAATTCTATATGGTCACATATCAATAATAATACTGGGTTGAAAATAAATCTTTTAAAAAAGGGGAGACTGCCTTTTGACATAACATGTTCAAGAATATCAAACCCTTAGCTCCCTAAGTGCAAATACACTGGAGTCTCTGACTTCCTATTTCTATTAATCACTTTCACCCAGGTTTCAGGCTTTAATCCTTGACTGTTCCTTTCCCCAGACTCAAGTATACAACCATCAATGGCTGAAGATTTCAATATTGATTCAACTAGTCCCCATTTTTCTATTCCTACCGTCAACACAAGTGCCTAACACCACTGACTCTTAGTGGGAATATTATAATAGACATTTGGCAGGTTTATATTTTGTTTCTCAATTTAAAAATAGCCTCTGTGTAATGACAAATTGATATTCCCTTGCCAAATTCTATCTTATCACATAAACTTTTCTCAGTTTTGTGCTTCCTACTGAAATGGGTATAGAGAAGGTGCTTAATTTTTCATTGTTGAAATTAGAATCTACAAATAGAATGAATGGAATATTACTGATATAGTAACATTTTTCTGACATACTTGTATTTTAATGAGTACTATATCTTTCTAAAATTATTTTACCTGATTCCAAAGTGGGTATCATGTATGGCTACAGTGGACTAAATATTAGTACATTTCTAAAAAACAGCAAAATGTTTCTGGGAGTGACTTCAATAGACTCAAAAAATGAAATAGTGTTATGAATAAAACAAAAATTCCACTTTTCTGTACAGAAATAAAAGAAGTAAAGAACAAGTGCATGCAAAATAACACTTTCAATAGAAATATTAGTTGTACTAATATAAAATCTTAAATTCTTATTGCCTTGGATTATTCCAAGTAAATGTTGTATCATTCATTGTATCAAAATTAAAATGAAGTACTTTTGTGATTATATTAAAGTGATGATTATTATAATTCATGATATTTAAATATTTTAATGAATCAATGTTTTTCACACATTTTATTTTCCTTTCCATGTTTCTTATGATGTTTTGCAAAAGTGAAAAAAACATATATATATATTCACACATATACATATATATGTATTATAGATATGGATTAGGGAAAAATCAAAAATCAAGCTTTATCTGAAATATTATATTGATATTTGTCAATTTTAAAGAACAGGTTCTTAGGTAAGATGTTATACTGACTCATCCTTTGTAATCTTGGCTGTTCTAATCATGTAAGAAAACATCCGCTGAAGTATTTTTTCTCTGTGAGATTTTGATGTCATAAAAAATAGTCTGTCAACACAACATACTCTTGTCCTGTAAACAATTTTCTATTCTTTCTGAATAGAAAATTTAATTCGTACACCAGACAAGATTAATGTTTCTTCTTTTCCTAAGGATTGTTTTGAATACATTTGATTACATTTGGGCAGCTTTCATAATGATAAAAGAAAGAATTAAAATATGGATGTGTTTTGCTGACTCAAGAAGAGCTTCCTACTGTTTAACAGATACCAACTTGAAGATCTGAAGTGATGCTCATGGTAACCATCTTATCATAAATGTCATGTTTTGTAGACAACACAGCTGGCATTGAAACCCGAAGAAATGGATACAGCCGCAGGCAGCAAGAGTTGTATTTCCTCCCTGTTGTAATAGAAGACAGCAGTTATCCTGTCCAGAGCAGCACAAACACAATGACTATTCGAGTTTGTAGATGTGACTCTGATGGTACCATCCTGTCTTGTAACGTGGAAGCAATTTTTCTTCCTGTAGGACTTAGCACCGGGGCTTTGATTGCAATCCTACTGTGCATTGTTATACTCTTAGGTTGGTTTCAATATTAATCACATATTCTCCCTCTCTCTCTCCCCCTCCCTTCTTTGTGTATCTCACTCCTCATTTTAGCATGTAAATCAGTTTTTCTTCATTGAGATGCTACATTTGGATAGAAGGAAGACTATCTATCTATACTGGATTATATAATTATTATTAAAGTTAATTATATTATAAGTGTTAATTTTCTATTTTATTCCACATGGAAATATACCAATAGAAATAAATCAATAACATCATCAAAAATATAAAAGTATGTTCAAGCCCTAGGGAATTTTCAAGTAATAACAGTTTGTGGCACTTGCTGCGATGAACTTTTTTATGACAAATATCTCATTTGCAGCAACGGTTTTAAATTCATTTTTTACATCCTAGTAATTATTGCTCCCTAATAAAGTGTTGTATAACCTTTAAAATTATACTAGATGAACAGTAGCTGTCAAGTACCAGTTTGATAAAGAAATAAAGAAAAGAGAAAGAACAGGAAAGAAGTAGAAGGTAAAAGCACCTCCAAATTTTTTTTCCTGTCTAAAGTGCTGGCCAGACACAATTCTTATTCCACTTTTCTCAGATCTCCTCACATCAGAAACTCTAACCATTCCCACTAGAACAGAACAGAACACAGTGAAATATCAAGAAGTGCAGCAAAGGGAAAGGATTGAAGTAAATGTATTCTGTAACATCTCTGTGAGAATGAAAACCTACTTTAGGGGCTTCCCTCTTCCATCAGCTCTGTTCAGCTGACTGTATTTCATTTATTCATTCGCTGCCAGATTCACAAAAGCAAAGACAGATTTTCTATTTTTCTAAGCATTCCTTTAAATTAAAATTGCAACAGAAGTACAGTTGGGCACTGTGGGATCAGCTTATATATTCATGTTTATTATTTAACCAAAATATTCTGACAAATGCACATACCTACCTTTATCTCTAGGATAGAAAATAGAATTTTAAAAATTTACTAGGGTGTAAAGCATGGTACAAGGCATTATATACTAATTTGTGAAGAACATTCTCTGAGTCAGAAGCTCATTTTGGTTTGGAGGGTAGAGTTCTGGTCCAATTTGCATGATGCAGATATTAATTCCACGCAAATAACCTTGATGTGTAGAACAAAGTATTCTTTATGTCCTTAAAATTTAGAATTATAAATTATATCTGACATCTGTTTGTGCTGATGATATAAACCCCTTTAAAAGGGAAGATGCAAAATAGTGTTCTCACACCTGAAGTTGAGCAAGATCAATTAGGTGTTTAACTTCGAAACTAGCGTTTCTTTTTCATACTCTTGGGGGCTGTCTGAGTCCCAGAGTATTTCCGTATCCACCTAGCATGATTTGGCATATTCTGGATGCTGGTCTTTGTCCTCTTTGGCCCTCTTACAGTGTAACAATTCATGTTGCTTAGGTTAGCATTATCACATACTGTCATCTGCCACTCATTCATCCAAACATTTACCAAGTGTCCACCCTGCTCCTGGTTGTGGATTGCTAGTACACAGCTGCGAATGTTGACACTCTTAGTCTTGCCATGGGGTCTGCTTACAAATCCATCTATTCTTTGATCTCCTTAGCCAATCTCATACCCCTTTAGATATTCCAGTAGATTCTTAGCCATTTTAATGTCTTTTTTAGGGTGAGAGGTAGCATGAGAATCTTGTGGTGCTTGGGAACTTCTATTTGACCCTCAAAGCACATCTAACTAGTCTCTTTCTCAGCCATAGATACTCTAAAGCCATTTTATACATATGCAGTGTTTCTCTGTGAGGTTTACAGTCTCTCACACACTCTTTGGGTGAACAAACAATAGTGCTTTTAGTTCTGAGATTTGCCTAAAGCCTGGAAGGAGTGCAGAGTGCTAAACATCTCTGCAAGGCCCATTGTACAGAAGCTCTACCTATATCTCCTCTGTCTCCCTCCTTAATTTTGGAAGAAGAGGGAATAAATGGGCTTTTATCATCATGCAGTCTCCTACTTTCTAATCCTATGACAAGAGTCTTTCTTCCAGACTCTGTTATGGTAAATCAAACACTTTGGCTTTCAATCTATTGCCACCACTATGGAGGAGAGGGGGGGAGTATTATGCCGGGCAAAGTTGAGCACTGACTTCATGGTGTGAATCTGTGCTTATTTACTCCCAGAAAAAAATAAACACTGTTGATGTAATGATGGCTGTGAGTTAATGGGGAACAAAGAGATATTCAATAATGAGGGTCTATAAATTAACTATTTCAAAATATTATCTTGCTTCAAGAAGGTAACCTGAATACTAGACTTTTGGTTTGGAAAATATCTCAATATGGTAGGACACAGAAATTTAAATAATTTGTGGTCTTAGCTGATATAATTTGAAAAGCTAAGGCCCTTATATTCTATATTCTCTCTCTCTCTTTCTTGTTTATTGCATTTAAAAGTGTCACGTAATTTGTGTTTATTTCATTATAAATACAGTAATGTTAACAACTGAGAAATATAGGTATGAATAATATCTAAGTGTTAGCTATGGGCAAACAATATTCAAGTTTTATTACTTCAATACTATACAGTTCTCTGTATGATTGGAACAACCATTCTTTTCTTTCTTTTTAAATTTTGTAATGCACACTTTTTACATGACACTGAGATATTTAAATACAATGCATGTTAAATATAAGGCTACAATTGTTTGATTTTTGTGAATAATTTTGCTATGGTTTCATATTAGCTACAATTTCAAAATGAAGTTGAATTTAAACAATGAAAAAAAGTCAACATAGATATGATTCTTATAGATTACAGTATGTTTACTTTGAAAATAATAGGGTACCATTAAAAACACTCAGCCAGCCCTGATCAATTTTCTTTTTTATGGAGAGATGGGCTGACATATTCTCATATCGCAATTTTTGTCTTGTTCTAGCCATAGTTGTGCTGTATGTAGCTCTGCGAAGGCAGAAGAAGAAAGACACCCTGATGACCTCTAAAGAAGACATCAGAGACAATGTTATCCATTATGATGATGAAGGAGGTGGGGAGGAGGACACCCAGGCTTTCGACATTGGTGCTCTGAGAAACCCAAAAGTGATTGAAGATAACAAAATTCGCAGGGATATAAAACCAGACTCTCTCTGTTTGCCTCGTCAGCGACCACCAGTGGAAGATAACGCAGACATAAGGGATTTCATTAATCAAAGGCTACAGGAAAATGATGCGGACCCCACCGCCCCACCATACGATTCATTGGCGACATATGCCTATGAAGGCGATGGATCAGTAGCCGACTCCCTTAGTTCCATAGAGTCTCTGACCATGGAAGCGGACCAGGACTACACCTATCTAACAGACTGGGGACCGCACTTTAAAGTCTTGGCAGACATGTTTGGTGAAGAAGAGAGTTATAACACTGATAAAGTCACTTAGGGGAGAAGCAAAGGCTAAAACACAACCAACAAAAGAAATTTAAGAGAAAGGAACATAAATAGAAATCACACTTCTACACACACACCACACACACACCACACACACAAACACACATACCGGGCTTTCTAGGACAAGATTCCTTTGATTATTTGGTTTCTAGCAAGTTGCTATATTTATCATATTGTCAGTTTTGGTTTATTCTGCCAACACAAGGTAATTCCTAAAATGTGTACTTGCTTGGTTTTGTTCTGTTATTTTGGAAACACACTGAGACAAGCTCAGGCCTATTAAATACAATTTACTGACGTGACAACCTAGAACGAAGATAGCTATGTGGCATCACGGTGGAAGAGTGTTAGATTTTTCTTAATTCCACTAAAGTGCCTATTGAAACTCTTATCATTTAATGTCGTGTAGAGTACACTCTGCTGTGATGGCTTTGTGGGATTCAGACACAGAGGACATAAAACAAAGACACCGTCTTTATGTCAAGGAGCAATAGCAACACGCAGACTTCTCATTCCTTTTAAGGAAAAAAGAAGAATACTTTCTGAACTCCATCTTCTTATAATTAAAATGCTCTTTTTTTTCTTTTTTAAACTGTATGCCAAAACACATTTGTTTTTCCTACCCTCTGAGAAAAGTGAAATAAATGCGATAATATCAAATTCAATATGTAAGTCCCAAATTTTAAAAGCAATGTTTGATCTTAATATTGGTTCCTATTAAAGGTGTTCATGAAAATATTCATTGTTTTCCAAAGAAATAAAATTTTTAAAAAGAAAATTTTAAAAAATCCTCTTTATAAAGAGAGGCCTCAGGGCTGAAGCTCCAAATTAAAATAAATATTAGTTTTGTTTTAATATTGTGCCAGGGTGTGGAAGGGTGGAAGGTTGGTTTTAGCAAATCACCAGATCATTGCAGTCTTCAGTCATAGATAAAATTTAAGTTGTGTTTTCATGAAACATTTTTTTGGGAAAAAAAATGTCATTGATTTAAACAGGGGAAGAGAAATTGATATACAGCTTCTCAGAGTTTCTTACAGTCTAGTGATTCTTTCATGAACAAAGAAAATAAAATATTTATCAAATAATACAGAATGGATTTATAGCATGTCTAAAAATATTTATTAAGCAGTACCAAACAAATGAAAGATCAGGGACTTCAGAAAATTCAAACCAAATACTAACTCTTAAAGTGAACACAAATGCAAAATCTGGTAGTTGATTTATTTTATTAACATGGATTTCAACTTTGTGAATATCGTTATTATATTGGAGCTCAGAGTGGCTTCTTTGCGCATCATCTACAATAATTCTAATATAAACAATACCATAAGCCTCCTCTGTAAAAACTTTTACTTTTTAATTTGATGAGATTTCTAATACTAGAAATACTAGATTTTATAAGCAGACAGGTAAGCTGCACTCATTACATTACTTTTAAATGAACTTTACACTATCCAGAAATACACTTAACAAAACAGGTAACTAACTATAAGGTAATAATATATTTTCTTAATATTATAAATATACAAGTGACTACTGAAATATTAAAACAATATATAGGAAAAATAAAAGTTATTTATAGATCCATTCTGCAGGCATCATCAATATCCACCTGTGTTTATGAAATATTTATAATTACATTTGTATTGCAAAGTGTGAAAGCAAAAATTCACACATGGGGAAAACAGAAATATAAATAATATAGGCAAATTATATTCAGTCCTATTTATTATTAAATGCTTACTTCAAAATATATAACTGATAATTATGTTGTGGCAATTAGGCCATTTGAATCTGCATTTCCCATCGCTCTTTTTATGTCTCATAATTGCAGATTCTCCTTGTCATCCTTACCAAGAACAACTGTTGAATTCCTTTTCCTCCTCTCAGGACTTCGACTTCACCTTTGTCTCATCCCTGGGAACTTCAATAGAATCTTGATGTAGTGTGATAATTTGCAGTATAATTTGCTTTGGGAAATATTTATGTAATTTTTAAAAAGCTGGCGATGTCATAACCACTCTGGAGCAAAAATTAAGTCAACATCTAGGTTTTCCCCAGCAATATGACTGGGTATGCCATGATGTGAGGCCCTTTGAAGAAGGTTAATATGCAAATCACTTCCAGCTGACCAAATGATTCTTGTCAGGAATTACTGCATGTTGCACCTTGCTAGAGAATCTGAGTGCCTCTGCATGCATTCACATATCAGAAGCAATGACGGCACAAAGAAAACTTGGGAGGGGCAGGTCATTTCAAACCACACAGCTGAGATACTAAGCAAGTACATGAAATTGGTGGATCTTACTTTCTCCACACTAATCATCTTTTTTTAGTACCTCTATCTTTTATGTTTGTTACACCACTGCATTAGTTTGTTATGGCTGCCATAACAAAGCACCACCAGAGTGGGTGGCTTAAAAAAACAGAAATTTATTTCCTTGCAGTTCTGGAATCTAGAAGTCTAAGATAAGAGTCTGCAGAGTTGGTTTCTTCCAAGGGCCTCTGTCCTTGGCTTGTCCATGGCTCTCATTTCTCCATGTCTTCACGTGGTCTTTCCCCTGGGCTAATTCCTCTTCTTCTAAGGACACCAATCATACTGAGTCCACTCATATGACCTCTTTTTATCTTAATTAACTATTTAAAGGCCTTATCTCCAAATAGAGTCATATTCTGAGGTACTGATGGTCAAGACTTCAAAATATGAATTTTAGGGGACACAATTCAGCCCATAACAACCACACAGATGTTAACAGAAAAAAAAAAAAACCAAAAAAGTGTTTGATTTACATCAAACAAACAAACAATGTGAAAAAAACAAAACAAAGCAAAACAAAAACCATGAATGGAAATAATTTCATGTACAACGGGAAACCACAAAAGTGACAAGGTGAAAAGAGGTCTTTTGGTGCTCACATATTGGAAATATTATGGGATATCTTTCACACTACTGAAAGCAGTAGGCCTAATATTTCAATACTTATAAATAACTTGAGATTCTTTTTTATTTATAACATCACAGTAACTGGCCTTCATTCAAGAGTTAAGCAATATAAAAATTCCTTAGAATTTACATGGGGGATTTTGACTATTAATAATAATCATGCATAACTTTTTAATTACATTGCATGTTTACCTTTACAGAAATATATGTGGACATATTCTATGTAACATATGTATGTTATATGTTTTTTAAAAATGTAACTTTTGTGTTCAAAGAAGTATTAGATCAACACAAAAGAGTGAACTAGTGGTGTGATACACTAGAAATAATCTAAAATTGCTTTTATACCAAATTCTATCACTAACTGGAAACGTCAATATGCTTCCTGTCATCTATTCTCTTTGGTAAAATGAATCTGTTGCTCTTGTTGTTATCTAAGTTTCCTCTGAAATTTATTGACTCTTAAGTTCTAGTTACATTCACATGAAGTCCATTATTTCATTTACATATTGATTACATAAAATTATGACAATCATAGAGATCTTTAAAACAAAATATAAATCACAAAATTCTTTGAAGTATGGATGTGATTGATTACACATTGACACACCACGTTCCACATCAGGAGAGCCAGACAAATACTTCTTAAGTAAAAACTGTCAAAATTCTTCATCAAGATGGAATGGTAGAGAAGTGCATAGGAAGAGAAAGAAAGAAATGTTAAAAATAGAGCCCTAATCTTGAGCCAAAGAGGAAAAGCAAGTGATATGAAGAAAACGTTAGAAGGGATGTGTTATTCCTTATCTTTAGGAGGAGGACATTTTAGAAGTCCTTGGAAAAGTTTCAGTAACTGTTGTATTAAAACAGGAATTCCTAAAAGCAGATGTAAATATGCAGTTACTATATTTGAAGTGAGTCCCAAAATATGGCGAGGTCTGAAAAGAATTAATAAAATGTCAGCAAAAACATCAGTTTACTTCCTAAGAGAAGAGTGGGAGGGAGATAATTTTGTAAATGTCTCCATGTTTGAAAATTTCTCTTGCCTCCTCATCTGATGTATAGTTTAGCTAAGTACACAATTACCACTTGGAATTATTTTTCCAAGAATCTGATCATTTCTTCTCTTACATCCATTGTTACAAAACAGTATACACACATATACACACATACATATGCAATTAAATGTTTGATAATTCCAATTTGCAGCAAGTTTTGGATTGTCACTTAATTCTTTTATTCAAGTCCCTTATATTTCTTAGTGTAATGGATTTTCATAACTATCAGTCAGTCACTAAATTTTTCAAAAAGGAGTTAAACTTTATTAGGAATTTTTTTTAATTGCCCCCACTTTAAGATGAATAAATAGAAGGTAGAGTGTCCAAACAACTTGTGCAGAACCAATAAATAATAAACTAATAGATGGCAAAGCCCTTCAATTGTGAAGAGTTTGAGTACATTTATTTTTCAACTTCCTTTCTGGGTTCTTCCCATAATTTTTCCAACTTCTACACTGTTATATATTACATTGCAACAACGAGTGTAATTAATGCAAACTCCTGGGAATTCCGGGTCATACTACAACATAATATGGTACTTCCTTAAAAGAGAAAATAATCTAAACATCATTGATTCTGATATCAGTATCTTACCCAGTAAGCAAGATTTTAAGACACAGCAGTTGCCTACAAGACAAATAAAAACTTGATTATACAACTTAAAATACTGATCTCCATATTACCAAGAATCAATGAATTTGAAACTATATCAGTTGCACTTTCTTTTAAACATTCACATTAATGATGTATATATATTATCCTGACCTTAACTCTCCTGAATTTTCAATCCAATTATGTCTATTTCCCCTTCTTTTTAACTTCCCATGGGTACAAATATACTTTAGCCCTTATTATCACTTAAATCTCCAATTTCTAAGTTCAATTTACTTATCTTATGTCTCTCTCAATCCATCATCCACTGAATATGGTATTTGCCATGATTGAAATTTCCAATATGTTGCCACCAAAAATTACCTGAGACAAACAATTCTCCCGTTCTCCTCTTCTGCTCTGTCAACATTTTTTAAAATGTGACAACAGTAAAAAAAAAGCTACTCATCACTGAGCATATACTTTGCAAAAAATATGCTGCAAACATTTAATGCCAACAATAATTTGATGAGTTACATTATTATTATTATCTGTATTTCATACATGAGTAAACTAGGCTTAGACATTTGAAGTAACCTGTTTACTTAGACATATTTAGCAAGTGACAAAACCAGGGCCCTAACACAATTATCATATGCCCGATCCAGCCCTTACCCCATGAGATACAGTATACTGCACTTTCACCTCTCTCACTTATAACCAACCATTTAAAAACCTGAATTCTGGTCTCTGTTCCTACTGTGTTCCTTTGAAGTTCACTAGTAACTTTATAGTTGAAAAGCCCCAATGATTCTTCCTTTTACCTTTCTGCAATTTCTATAGAGTTAAGCATACCTTCATATCTCACCTTCAATTTCTACTTCCACCTCTTGGTTCATTGATTTTTTCTTTCTTCTGTTAATGCTTCGTATACCCCTCAGACAGTCTACATAAATAATCCCACGGAGTCTTCCCATCTGTTTTCATTTCTTTTTTATACCATTGAGATTTGGAGATCTCTTGCTATAATCGTGATTTTTCATAATATTCAATGAATCGTTAAATCGCTATTTATACATTTTCTCTCTAAGCAAGCTGAGGAAGTTTTACTTGCGTATATTTATACTTTCTGAACACATATACCTGGCCAATCTATTAGCTTCAAATTCATTAGATCCAAGTCTATACCTTTCTCTTTCAGAGTTCAGTATTTGTGTTGTTACTTGGGCTCTGAACTTTCCTTCTATTCTTCTGTCTGTCTGTCTGTCTGTCTCTCTCTCTCTCTCTATATATATATACATATACTCTTTCAAAATACATTGCTATTTTACTATTGAAATAAACCTAATTTTTTAAAGTGACTAAGGCACTACAGAAAATTTTTGTATTTTCCACACCCAACCATACAAAATCATATTAGTTTGGTGCATTTGTTACAATTAATGAACCAATATTTACATCTTTTTATTAACTGAAGTCCACATTTTGTTCAGATTTCTTTATTTTTCCCTAATGTACTTTTTCTGTTCCAGGATTCCATACTTGATAGAACATTACATTTAGTCATCAAGTCTTCTTAGGTTTTTCATGGTTACGATAGTTTCTCAGACTTTCCTTGTTTTAAAAAACTTTTACAATCTTGAGAATTACTTGTCAAGTAATTTGTAGAATATTCCTTAACTGATATTTGTCTGATTTTTTGGTCTCATGATTAGACTGGTTACATTGGGTTTTGGGGGGAAGGTCACAGAGGTAAAGTGTCAAGCTCATCATATTATATCAAAGGAACATCCTAAGGAAATAACTTATTACTGTCAATCATCTGGCTGTCATTTGTGCAGTTTCTTCACTGTAAATTATTTATTTTTCCCTAATTCCAAACTGTACTCCTTGGAAGAATGTCACTATGTATAGCATACAATTAAGGAGTGCAGCATTATACCTCACCTCTTGAGGGCAAAGTATCAACATAAAATATTTGGAGTTCTCATAAAATATTAGGAGTTTGTCTGTTCTCCATTTACTTATTCAATCATTTATTTATTTGAGTAGGGATGCATAGAGATTTAATACTTTGGTTCATAATCTAACACTACTACATTTATAAAGCTATTTCAGTTGGTGCCTGTGCTACTTAACAAATCCTCATTACTGCCTAGTTTGTGTTTTGGTTTGTTGGTTGGTTGGTTTGTATGTCTTGAGCACTTTCTTACATTATGCCACTATAAGCTCCATGCTCCTCTTGTATATTTCCTGCCCTGGTTCTCTCGAATCAGGCATTCCTCCAAAAAGCCTTGCTTTCTTTTATTGGCAAAATAATATTACAAAGATCTGGATATCAAGTGTGCTCCTTGCTACTGAGGTGTTTGTATTTCTGGGTCCTCTCAAATGACAGAACGAGAGAATATGTATGTGTATAACAACTAGAGTACATGCATACACACACTCATATATATAAGTACATATATATGCCTCTATATGTAGCCATCTGTATCTTTATTAAACTAAAAGTGAGTTCATACTGATATCTCAGACTCTAATCCATTACCACATGGATCATAATATATCGCCTTCTGTCTCACTTATATGCAACCTCACAGTACAACACTGAAAATCCTACGTCTCAACATTTGCTATTTATTTACTTAATTGTTCAATTCTGGGACATATGCATAGTATATCAGAATTGTTAATCCATACTCTCACTCAAAACAACTTTGAGTTGTATCACCTTTAGTCGTACGGACCCCACTCACTTCCAAAGACTTAGGTCACAACCTTTTTACCTCAGTGAAATTGCTTCATTCATTTGTTTAACAATCAGATTATTTTGTCACATTCTTCATTGAATTCTTGGACCCTCTAACCTCTTTAAAATATATGTTTATAATTTTTATATGTGCTGTAAATTACTATAGATTTTAACAAATTCATGGTGTTGTGTATCCACCATTACAGTCCCGTATAAAATAGTTTCACTGCTTTAAAAAAAATTCTTTGTGTTTCAAATACTCCCTGATTCCTGGTAACCACTCATATGTGTACTCTATTTATAGTTGTGTCTTTTCCAGATTATCATAGAAATGAAATCATCCAGCACATAGTCTTTTCACACTAGCAGTACAAATTTAAGACACATCTGTCTTTCTGTGGTGGAATAGCCCATTTCTTTTTATCCCTATCATTCCATTGTATGGATGTACCACAGTTTGTTTATCTATTCACATACTGAGGGACATTTTAGTTGCTTCGAGTTTTTTTTGCAATTATGAGTAAAGCTGCTATAAATATTTGTGTACAGGTTTTTATATAAACAGAAGTTTTCAAATCATTTGGGTAAATACCTAAGAGCCCAGTTATTGGATTGTATGGTAAGACTATGTTTTCTTTTGAATGAAACTACCAGTGTCTTCCAAAGTGGCTGTGCTATTTGGCATTTCCACCAGCAATGAATGAGAGCTTCACTGTTATTCATTCTCACCAATTCTGGTATTGTTAGTATAGATTTTAGCTATTTTGATAGGTGTGAAGTGGTATCTCACCGATTTTTTTTTTAATTTACATTTCCTAGTGACAAATTATGTTTAGCATCTTTTTATATCTTTATGTGTCATGCCATCTGTATATCTTCTTTGTTAAGGTGTCGTTCAGCTCTATGTCTATATTTTTCATTGTTTTTATCTTCCTATTGTTTGGTTTTAAGAGATTTTTTATATTTTGGAGCTAATTTTTTATGAGATATACGCTTTGCTAATATTTTATCCAAGTCTGCAGCTTGTCTTTTAATTCTCTTAAGTATCTTTTACAGAGCAGACATTTTTAATTTTAATAAAGTCTACTTAATATATTATTTATTTCATTGATCATGTTTTTTTGATTGTATCTCAAAGTCATCACCAAACCCAAAGTCAGTTAGATTGTCTCCAATTTCTTCCAAAGAAATTTAATAATTCGGCATTTTAATTTTAGATCCATAATCCATTTTGAGTTACTTTATGAAAACTATATTGTGTGTGTTGAGCATATTTTATTTTTGCATATGGACATTCAGTTTTTCCAGCATACTTTGTTAAAAGAACTATCCATTCTCTGTTGAATTGTCTTTGGACCTTTGTCATAAATTAGATGAACATATTTTTTGGGGTTTATTATGGACTTGCTATTCAGTTCCATTGATCTTTGTGACTATTCTTTTTTCAAAATCAAGCTGTTTTGATTACTGTTACTTTATGTAAGTCTTGAAATCTGGGAATGTGAGTACTCCATCTTTGTTCTTCAATGTTTTGTTGACTATTCTAGGTTTTTGTTTTTCTATATGAAATTTAGAACCCATTTGTTTATACCTATAAGGTAGCTTGTTGGAATTTTTATAGTAATTGCATAGAATCTATAGATAAAATTGGAAGCATTAATATCCTAACAATATTGAGTCTTCTAATCCATAAATACAGACTATCTCTAATTTATATGTTCTTTGATTTCTTGCTTAATATTTTGCAGTTTTCTGCATATGGCTCTTACATTTGGTTTATTAGATTTATACCTAGATATTTTTTGGTGTGTATTATAAATGGTATTTTTAAAATTTTAAATTCTCATCATTATTGCTGATATATAGGAAAGCACTGACTTTTGTTTAAATTGAATTTGTATTCTGCCATCTTGCTATATTTGCTTACTATTTCAGGATATTTTTTTGGAGATGATATGACTTTTATACATAAACATTCATATCATATTCAAATAAAGAATTAAAAAAATTTTTTTCCATTCCAGTCAATATATTCCTTTTATTTCTTTTTCTTTTCTTATTGTACCAGCTAAGAATTTCACTATAATGTCAAACAGCAATGGTTATAGCAGACATCCTTGCCATGCTTCCAAATTTAGAGGTGTTATAGAGTTCCTAATCAGTATATGATATATACAGTTTTAGGAAATTCCCTGGCGGTCCAGTGACTAGGACTCTGTGCTTTCAGTGCCATGGGCATGAGTTTAATCCTTGGTCAGGGAGCTAAGATCCCACAAGCCACATGGCACAGCCAAAAAATATATATATATATATATTTAGATATTTAAAAATCAAGTGTGAATGCTTCTTATTTCTAATTTGCTGAGATTTTAAAAATTATGAATGGCTGTTAAATTTTGTCAATTATTTTCTGTGTTAAATATTACAATCAAATGATTTTTCTTTGTTAGCCTATTGAAATGGTGGATTACAGTGATTAATTTTTGAATGGTAAAATGGCCTTAACTTTGAATGAATCATACTTGTTTGTGGTATACATACATCACCTTAATATCAAAACCAGAAATGTCATTGAAAGAAATGAAAAACATAAAAATCCTCTATAAATGGTAGCATACCAAATGCAATTACATTTAAAATATAGTAGTCTTTATTTTCCCTTATTTTAAAGTGATTTCTGGTTTTGATATTGAGGTAATGTTGACCTCATAAAATGAATGTGGTATTATTACTTCTCATTGTATATTCTGGAAAATATTATGTGCAATTGGTATTATTTCTTCCTTAACTGTTTGGTAGAATCACCCAGTGATATAATTTGGGCCTGGTACATTTCTTATTGAAAGCTTATTAATTATGAATTTATTTAATGGATACAGGGTTATCCAAGTTATTTATTTCTCCTTGTGTGAGTTTTGGGAGTTTGTTTCTTCAAGGAGTTGATCCATTATAACTAAGTTATCAACTTCGTGGGCATAGATTTGTTCACAGTGTTAATATTATTATCATTTTGAGATCTGTAGATCTATAGTGATGGCCCCCCTTCTTTCATTTCTTATATTATTCACTTGTGTCTTCTCACCTGTTTTTTTCCTGGTTAGGCTGGTTGGAATTTTGTCAATTTCACTGATTTTTTTTCAAAGAACCGGGCTTTGTTTTTATTGACTTTTCTAATTCTCATTTCAAATTTTATTGATTTCTGTTCTAATTTTAATTATTTTATTTTAATTATTTTAACCTTAAATTTTTCTTCTTTCCATAGTTCTCCAAGATAGAGCCTTAGGTTATTTATTTTAGATCTTTGTTTTTTCTAATATTATATATCCACTTAAGGCCATATATTATATTTCCCTGTACACACTAGTTTCCCTTCATCTCTCAAAATTTAAAGAGCTGTATTTTCATTTCCATTTAGTCCAAAATATATTTTTAATTTATTTGGAAACTCCTTAAATCCATGTGTTATTTAGAAAAGTGTTGCTTAACTTCTAAACATTTAAGGATTTTTTTGGTTATATTTCTCTTTCTGATTCCTACTCTAATTCTATTGTGAGTTGAGAACAGTCTGTGTGATTTTTAAAACTTTATTAAGGTGCGTTTTATAGCACAGAATAAGGTCCATCTTGGTAATTGTTCAAGAATGTTTATTCTACTGTCTTTTGATGGAGTATTCTATAAATGTTAATTAGATAATGTTGATTGATAACGCCATTCAGAGGATGTATATTTTACGGATATTTCTCCTCCTTTATCTACCAGCTACTGACAAGAGATGTTGAAGTATCCTATAAAAAGAATGGCTTTTTCTATCTCTCCTTTAATTTCTATCAGTTTTTGCCTTATATACCTATTTAAGATTATAGGTCTTCTTGGAGAGTTGATTTCTTCTTTATGCCTGGTAAATTCCCTTTTTTATCTCTAATAATCTTGCTTCTGCTCTGTTCTGAAGTCTGCTTTGTCTGAAATTAGTATAGGTACTCTTGCTTTCTTTTGATTATTATTAGCATGGATACTTTTATCTATCCCTTTACTTTTTGACTTACGGCATCTTTATGATTTAAAGTTCTTTCCATGTATATACAAAATATCATTGTGTGTGTTCTTAATCTTCTCTGATAATTTCTGACTTTTAATTGGTGTTTTTAGAACATTATACTGGAGTCCTTCTGTGTAGTGGGAAGGTTTGAAAAGGGGGAAAGCTCTATAATCTTCTGATTAAATCTCAATGTTTTAGTAAGACTGTGTCTCAAGTCTGTGACTTTCAGAAGTATTTGTCCAGAGTTACAGTGTTTAAAAAAAAAAAATCACCTTATCTCTACTCTCTTCAGTGTTTTCCAATCTATTTTTTAAAGTTTTAAAAAATGTGCTGCATGAGAAAATCCTCATCCCATGCTAATATATGCACTTATATATTAATGCCATAATTTTCTTCATATAAAAATGTAGTTAATATAGGGAGCCAAATTTTCACTGAATAGAAATAAACTAGAATAAAATTTAATTGAAGAGTCTCTAAAAAAAAAAAAGAAATACGCTAAACATTCCATTCGAGTGTTATTTCCACATTAATTTTTAAACATGATTGCTTGCGTGTATGTATGCATACTTACATACATGTATATCGCTCAAAACATTATATATGCTGGATCTATCATTTCTTAGGTCCAACAACATTATTAAATGAAGGTAGAATTTGATGTTTTATAACTGCTATATACACATTTATTCAACTACAACTACAATATGGCGTGCCAAGTTCCTATTTAGGAAGGTCATGTGAGAAAACTCATTTTTTTCCAAGTCATTAAACTGATGGACACAAGGAATGAGCAGAGCAAAATTCCAGCCTTTCCTCATTATAGTTTATAATAAGCATTTATTATAACTTCACTTAAATTCTTGAAACAGTGAAAAGGTCATATGCAAAATAAGATGATAAAAATACTTCAGGTGCTGAGCATATGAATGTTCCCACTGTAGACACAGAAACGGAGGGAAATGTGCAATAATTACCCTTAAAATCTAGGTTTATTGTGGCATCTGTAAACTAGCTAGGTAAAATAAAATTATGTTCAGAAAGCATATTACAGATATACTTAAATCTTTTGTTATTATAAGGATGTTACATCTTGGTGCAGAGCATTTTCTCTCTTAGAAATGATAGCTTGCATACATTCAAATAATATGAGTAATTTACCAAGGTTAGGGAAACCTTATATAGAAACAATAGTACAGCTTTTAAATTAAGAAAATATATTTAGAGATTAGTCCTATTCTTTTTTTCAGATATATAGGCTTATAATTTTTAATACTAGAAGAAGCTTTGAATAAACATTTAGTGATAATATAATGTGTTTCAGTCACAGCTATATGCTTTCCTATCTTTCATTTCATCTGCAGAATCCCTGTGAAATTATTACCCCTCATTTCACAATGCAAATACAAATTCTCAACCTGATTAAATAACACACCTACAGTCACTTTGCTCTTAAGTGACAGTTCTGAGAAGAGAAGTAAAAACAAGTAAAAATAGCAGCAACAAAAAACAATGATAATTACAAAACCATCCAATTTTATACTTTGCAAAGAAGTATTTCTACAAAAGTGTAAAGAAATGTATATGCTCTTATATCTGTTCATTTCAATATCAAAGATGCCGACTTCTGAATGGACCATTCTCTCAAAAGAATTCTAATATTAAAGAAAATCAGAATATTAGAAAAGTAAAAGATTTTAAAGAAGATCAGAATATTGGAAAAGTAAACCTTTTTCTTATTGCAACACACACATCATGTTTCACCTTGAAGCTCACTCAAAAGGAAAATGCATTTTCATCAATTTCCTAGTAATAACACTTGAACCTTTAATTTTTTTCAAATGTGAAAACTGAGGCACTGAGAAGTTATATAATTTCCCATTGTCTCAAAGCTAATAATTTCAGAACCCTGATATGGACATTTTGTTAGACTGACTTCAATGGTTAAGCTCTTTCCATATCATTTCTCTGTCTCCCCTTGACATACCTAAACTCAATAATCTTTGGCTTATCTCTAGACTATTTCGTTTTCCATTCCGTATGGAAGTTGTTTTAAAGTTATCTGCCAGGTTCGTTTCCAATCACTGCCACACACCACACTTTCCCCTACATATCTCAGAAGAAAATCAAGTTTCCAATTTTATAGTGTAACTATTTTGTTTTATTGAAGTATACTTGATTTACAATATTACATTGGTTTCAGGTTTACAACATAGTGATTCAATATTTTTACAGATTATAGTCCATTTAAAGTTATTACAAAATAATGGCTATATTTCCCTGTGCTGTACAATATATCTTTGTTGCTTATTTATTTATAAAGTTACTATTAATGATCTTTGTTTTACAGACTCTCACCCACTTTTCTTCCCTTGTCTCTTATCTTTTAGGAAGTATTTACGCAATTTTCAGTAGTGTCAATTGTACAGTGCCAGGTTACTATACTTTTTATAATACTTTTACTTCATACAAACTGATTTATTTATCTTTTGTTTTCTTTTGCTTATTATCAAGTTGCCAAGATTTTCTAGTAACTCTGAGCAATAATAATACTTGATTATATTCTATAGGGTGCTTTAGCTGTCATTCATTTATCCTTTCAAGAAATATTATTAATTGGGTATCTAATTTGCACCATTCAGTAAAAAACCTGTGTGGGAGAAATTTATGCTTATATTTGTTTTCATATGGGTTTATATGAACAGAACAGATAGATTATAAGGAATTTTGAAAAAATATTGCCTATAGTTTTAGAAGTACTCACACCTCCCCCAAAAACATCATAATTAATATAGGTCCAAGTGCTTTTCCTTTAACTTACCACAAAGGGGAAAATGTGGCATTAAAGCATGTTTTAATATAATCCTCTTCCTTTTCCCCAATATCAGCGTTTGGTCTTTTGATTACTTAATACATGTCACCAGAACATTTAAAAACAACTTTATTCTGGGATTCATAGTAAATTGTTACAGTCTGCATCAGCAAATTGGCTTTTCATAGTAGTTGTATAAAACGAGGAGCTTGCTTATCTAACCAGATGCCAAGTTCATTTTAAAATAATCTGTAATTTAAAATAATCTATAATTTAAAGTAATCTATAGCAATCATTTAAAAATAATCTATAGCAGTGCAATAATGTTTCAATTTAATAATTTTTTTCAATTTTTACAGTTTTTCAACATTTTATCAAATTAGGTGACATCTTTATTTTTCTTATTATTCAGAATTCATTTATTCATAGAGCAAATATTTATGGATTATGTACTCTGGCTAGACATCATGCTACACACTGGAGAAATAAAGGTTATCAAAACATTCACATTCCCTGATTTCTGGAAAATTAAATCAAATTTATAAATATATAATCAAATATATATACATGTCAAATAAATATATAAAACCGGTACTCCCTAAGTTTGGAGACTTCAGAGAGGGAGAATGCCTATCAATGCTTTATCTTAGGATGAATTGATCAATTGTATGTCTTCCCCTGTGCATAGTACATCTCCTTAGACTCTGTAGAAAGTAAATTGTAAGCCTCATGCAACAAAATTATTATTTATAAATTATATAGTTGTACAATTAATGGGCTTCTACTTTCAGTTAAGTTTTAGCTCTGCACCTTTTTTTTTTTTACCTTATTACATATAGTTTCTGTGAGCCTTCCATTCAGAATATGATATGAATAGTAGCGTCTTGTTACTGAGTCCAAGCTGGTACTGCTCACCTCAGGACAGGTCAATAAGTTGAGAGAGGAGGTGTTGGGACACGGAATGGTGACTTTATTTGGAAAGCCAGCAGACTGAGAAGATGGTGGACCGATGTTCCAAAGAACCATCCTACCAGAGTTAAAATTCAGGCTTCTTTTATACTAGTGGGGTGTGTGTGTGTGTGTGACTGGTTGTCTCAATCATTTCCATGCCAGCCAGATCCTGGAGAGGATGTGATAATCCTTTGTTCTTGCAATTGTCCACATATGTCTGGTCACAATGTTCCTGTAAACCTTCAACAAGACAAAAGTTATTTTCTGTGCTGCAACTTTCTATCTCTATATTAAGGAAAAGTATTATACTTTAAATGTCAAGCCCGAGAGGCAGAACATTGAGAAAGGGCTATCTTGTATATTTCAGGCTATTTACTGATTGACGAGACAAAGGTGCAGAGGCAGCTTGACTAAGCACAGGCAACAGAGCACAAAGGTTGGAGCTAAAGGAATAGATCCAATATGGAGTCAGGTTTGTTCTTTCTGTTACAATCTCAGCGTTATATCTACTAATAAAAAAATAAATCAAATTTTAGAAGAATAAATAAAATAGCCAACTGTCTGACCTTTGTCTTTGTCCTTAAATCAAAGTTTCAATAAGTTGGAAGAAAAGTAAACAAAGCAGTGCATTTCGACAAGAATATTCAGACAAGAAATTGTTTGGTTAGTCTATGAAGAGAGCATGATAGCTGATAGCATTGCAACTCTTTAGTCTTATACACCTATGTTGTGTGTTTCTTTACTTGTGTGTCAAGAAGATTGTCTGAGAAACTCTTTCATAGTGGAAATATTTTTTATTGAAAACATTATTTTGTTCAGTGACAGTTTGAATTTTAAAGAGGTCGATAACGCACCTGTTTAGCTTAAGACAAAGTAATAAAGTTTTAGTTATGGAGTTGTAGACACTAGTATGCTGGGTATTTTGAAAGACTTAAAATCTTTTCCTTAATAACAAGAAATGATTCTCCTTGATCACTGATATATAATAAAAAAGTACTTATACTCACTCTGCATAAAATTTTGTAATGGATGAATTGGGAGAACTGTATCAGTAATGATACCCAAGGATGTCTGCATCCCTAGATACAATGCCCGGACATTGACTATGGTCGAAACCATGTGATATGATTTCACCATTTGGGAGTTGAAATATATAATGTGAGCTGTGGCTTGAAAAGTGCCTGCACAGTGGGACATGTCCTTTTTTCCTGTTGCTTTTTGAATCTGGCCACCATATGAAGATGCCTGGGTTGGTCTCCTGAAAACATTTGGCCAGTAGCAAAATCACCAGTACTATAATAAGGCCATCATTACCATCCAGCCCAAGTTGAGCCTCCTAGTGATTGTAGTTTCGTGAGTGACCACAGGAGACCCGCTGAAGAACCACCCAACTAGGCCCAGGCCAAACTGATAACCCCAAATTGTGAGAAGAAAAAATGTTGTTATACGTCATTACATTTCAGAGCTTTGTTATGTAGCAAAGTAATGTAAAAACTCATATTTAGAGTGATCTAGTCACAAGTCCAA
Source organism: Balaenoptera musculus (assembly GCF_009873245.2). Taxonomy (NCBI): domain Eukaryota; kingdom Metazoa; phylum Chordata; class Mammalia; order Artiodactyla; family Balaenopteridae; genus Balaenoptera; species Balaenoptera musculus. The sequence continues at coordinate 17,008,249 of NC_045787.1, read as the reverse complement.
GGTGGCTATTATGGGGTAAATGTAATAATAAATAGCATCTGCATAGTACTTTATGTATAACACGTCTTCACGGTAATTGTTTTATTTGGTCCCAAGATCTTCTAAATTCTTATAGTACTTTTTTGTTCATTTGTTTCCTGCCACAATGTGGTTCTAAGTAACTAAGTACAGTGCATAACAAAGATATAAAAATAACTTAATGGACCACTCAGCAGAATAAAAAATACATGCTAAACGTCAATAAAAATAAATATATTTCTCCTTTTTGGCAATGATTTGAAAGTTGTAGAATAGTGTTTGTGTTTATTGTGGTAGTAAAAAACAATCTTCTGGGTATTTTAATGTACACACCACATATATTTACAGATGTCAATACTAAGATATTTGATAAATTAGTTCTTATTTATTGTGGTAAACTAAAAAAAATCCCCCCCGAAAGATATTTGTAGACTAATCTGTGGAACCCATGAATGTCACCTTATTTGGAAAAAAAAAGGTCTTGCAGATATGATTAAGTTAAGGATCTTGAGGTGGGAAGATTATTCTAGATTATCTGAGTGGGCCCTAAATGCAATGATATATATCTTTATGAAAGAGAGACAGTTGAAGATCTGAAAAACACAGAGGAGAAGGCTGTGTGAAGACAGAGTAGAGTGAGAGTTGAAGGTGCCAGCCTTGAAGATTGGGATGATACAGCCACAAGCAAAGGAATTCCACCAGCAGCCAGAATTCGGAAGAGGAAAAAATCAAATTATCTGCAAAAGTCTCTGGAGGGAGTGCCTACACCTTAATTTTGGCCAAGGGAAACTAATTTTGGACTTCTGGCCTCAAGAACTCTGAAGCATAAATTACTGTTGTTTGAACCCATCAAATCTGGTTAATTTGTTTTAACAGATATAGAAAACCAACAGAGTTATGCTCTATTAAAATAGCAAATTGAATTTGAAAATATCTTTAAAATTTACATTTTAAAAAATTTCCAAAATGAATAAAACTAATGAATCATAAGGTAAATAAATAATAGCTTGTGAACACGAAAATGGTAATAACTTGGATTAATCACTATTGTTTTAGCACCTATAAGGAAAATGTATTTGATGTCTTCGGTTCCATTTCAATGCCTGATCAACAATAAATGATGAGTAGGGGACACATTCAGATTGGTGATCCCAGGGCCAAATCAATTACAACCACTGCATTATGACTATAGATTTTCAGTGGTATTTTCAGTGTGATGAGAAGCAAAAATAAAATGGAAAGCTTTCACTGGAGAATTGACATATTTCATTTACATGTGGACACTTTACTCTGATTGGAGCCTAAGGAAAATATAAGGAAAGATTGGAATCAGGGAAAATGATTACGAGATTGTTACTGTAGACCAAGTAAGGAAAGCTGTTACATTTAATGGATACACCATAATTAGTATTCATTTCCAGTTGTTGAAAATTTGGGTGATTTCTAGTTGAGGGCTATTAATAAAGCTGTTATGAACATTATTTAAGAACCCACTGGTGTTCTTTTCATTTCTCTTGGGTTAATAACCAGAAATGGTAATAGTGAGTCATAAGGTTAGTGCATAGGAGAAACTCCTAAACAAATATCCAAAGTATTATTTTATACTCCTCTTACTCTCCCTTCCTTCTTTTTCTGAGACTTCAATTACAAATTTAATACGCAAAACATTTTTGTCCTACAGGTCACAGGAGGTCTGTTCCTTTTCAGTTTCAGGTTTTTTCAATCTGTACATCAGTTTGGATGGTCACTTTTACTCTGATTTCAAGTTTATTGATCTTTAGTGTTTAAAGTTATTCAACATATAATCTATTGTGCCTGAAGTTTTCTTCAAGGCCTAATTCTGCTCTCAAGAAACTTCAGTAAATTTTAAAATTATTCAGTGAATCACATTATTCACTGTGAATTTCGTTTATTCCTTGCTTCCTTTCTCTTTCTAATTATTCTTTTTTATGTTTATAATTTTCAGTGAAACCTGTGCATGGTGAAGGGGTTAGCCTTAAAGAGGATCCAGAAAGGTTAATCCAGAAAACTTGAACATTTACACAATAAACATATGTTTTCTTATAATCCTTCTCTGTCTTTTCTTCGTTTTGGGGGTGGGTAGTATATGATTTTATAACAATGTGCATTCTAATAACAAACCTAATCTTCTACCATTTTATAATCTTTTGCCTTCCATTCCAAATCCAGTAACAGATTGTGTAGATATCTATGTTCTTAATATATCTGCCCCTTTGTCTGCTTTCCACTGAACTGTTTTAGCACAGGTTCTCATTACATCTTGGCTAGATTATATATAATAAAATCTCAATGTATCATTGATTTAATATTACACTAACAGAAAATATTGCTAAAACATAATGGCATTAAAACTATATATTAGTCTGCTCAGCATGCCATAACAAAATATCACAAACTGGATAGCTTAAACAACAGAAATCTATTTACTCACAGTTCTGGAGGATAGAATCCAGCCAATTTAGTGTTTTGTGAGGGCTCTCTTCCTGGCTTGTACTTCTGGCTATGTCCTCACATATACTTTCCTCAGTGCCTGTGTTCAGAGAGAGAGAGAGAGAATGAGAGGGAGGAGGGCAAGCTCTCTGGCATGTCATCTTATAAGGAGACTAATCCATCAGATGAGGACCCCACCCTTAAGACCTCATTTAACCTTAATTACTTCATTAGAGTCCCATCTCCAAATACAGGCACACTGGGGGTTAAGGCTTCAATATATGAATTGTAGGGGGACACACACATCAGCCCATATTGCAGTATCACTAAAATTAAATTTGTAACACCATTAAAAAATATCACTTTAAAGGTGAATATTAAATAGTAACTTTCAATAATGGCTGTACACATGAAAAGCAAAAAGCAAAGTTTCTTCCAATATGTTCTATGATATTTCTTTACTTTTTTCTTCATTGATTGGTGGCGGAGCAAATCATCTCTTCCTATAGATTTAGGATAAAATAGTCTACTTTTATTTTGCAGATCCACCTATTAAACAGACACATACACAAAGATATAAAGACACATAATATATTAGAAATTGTGTGTGTATATATATATATATATGGTAGCAATACGTAAAATCTATGTCTATATATCATTAGAGACCAACAAACTGATTAGACTATAACTTTCAGATAACATTGAGAGAGGTAGAAATTAAATTATCTTTCCATGTTTACAAAGTAAAGCCCTGTAAATTGACATTAATGATCAGAATTATTTCCACATGTTTCTTGTTACTTGAGCTCTGTGATAGATTATTACTAACTGAATGTGATGGACTCCATCTGAGTCACACACCTAATTTATCACTGCCTAAAAATTCAAGGACAAGAGAGATGAAAATGTAGGGGATATGGCAATTAGACATGTGCTTATCTAGGTCTTATTTTAGTTCACAAAGGGAAGTTTTTTTAAAGCAGAATTATATGTGGTATATAGCAATTTTCCAATAAATAGTTATGAAATAGAGAAAGAAAAATATTAAGGAACTTAGAATAATATCTTATGGAGTATATTAAATTCTAACCATTAGTTTAAGAAACTATGAAACTAGAAAAATGTACAGAGATGATAATAATAATATTGATTTTTACTGAAAATTTTCAAGAAATTTATATAAGTTAATTTCTGTATAATGAATTAGGATAACATAGAGCAGCTGAAGAGTTAAGAAAATAATCACAGTTAATCACAATAATTTATCAAAGAAGTAATATATTTCACAGGTAATTTTGCATCTTTCAAATTACATTTCCATTTAGATAATTTGTGATAATTATAAAATCACATACTATATAAGTAGATAATTTGATTTTCAAAAAATGGTAATAATGTGACTTTACTTGAGTAGGAGTTTGGACCCCAAATACATGCATTATTTGAATTACATATAATATATAATTATATATATATTATAATAATGCAATGATTTTATATACATATAATGTAACTGCTAAAGAATGCAGTTGATGCTGATTAAAAGTGATCTTTGCACAAAATAATCTGATTACTTAACTTTCATTTATTCTCTTTAAAATACTGATGAATTATTTAGCTTAGAGCATTGTATAAATTTTAACATCTTACAAACAAATAATACTACATTAATATACCACGCTTTTAATTTTGATCATTATTTGCAGATAACTGATTATATTTTTCTCTTTATTTACAATCAACTTATTTAAAAGCAAGTCAGGAGTAAAATATCTAATCAAAGACCAGTACATCTGGAGAAATGGTAGGGATTTATTAGGTAATAATTAAAGACTGACGTTTTCATTAAAGTTCTAAATTTTGTTTAAGCAACTACATAACAAAATAGTCAAACATAAATACCTATTATAATTGCCTAAATTAAAATTGAAACCCAAAATGAGTAGGTACATTACAGAGGAAATGTATCATGTAGATATTTATTTGATAGGCCACTTTTTTATGTGTGATAGAAATGTTACATATTTATATCTTTTCTCTTTTTTATCCACTGACATCAATTTGGTTGTAAAGAATTGCTTCTTGTCATAAATGTCTTTCTGCCCATCAAAATCAATTTAAGCATCAAGTTTAGTTTAAAAAAATGACAAAAATATTTTCATTTTCAGTTGCTATTAAGCAAATGCTGAATATATATCCTTGTATCATTTTTTACTTCACTTATGTATAGATGCACACATGTACATCTGTTCTTGCTGTTGATAATATAGAAGTAATCTCACATTCAGAATTACTTACTATTTAAAGAGGAATGACTATTTTCTTCATACTATATATAACTTTACTTACGTAATATTTTCAAAACAATGTTTAATGTTGAAGAGTTTGTATGTTGGTTTTCTTGTCTCATATCCATTTCCTCTTTTCAAGAATTTGCTGGGCTTTGATTATGAACTACTCTGTCCACACTCTTTGCTCACTGGTTCAGGTGTTGCTGACATTATCCCATTTCACTGATGGCCATACCTTCCAGCTGTACCCAGCTGGGGAGATCACACTCCCATGGAGATTGCTTGTAGAGTGGGAACAAAACTAAAGCCATGAACAAAGCTATTCTAGGACTTTTGTTAGAATTTTTGAAAAAAATTTTACTCTTGGGTTTTATGTATTGTAAACCTGGAAGCAGTCTTGTGGTCATAATGAAGCATGGGATCTACCCACAGAACCAACAAAGAAAGCCAAGCAGAGAGATGGGGAAGCACAGTTGAATTTTGATGACATTTTTTGAGTTTCTAGATTTATCAGAAGCCAGTAATAGCTTTGGATTATTTATTTTCTTAAGAGCCTATGAATTTCTGATTTCTCTAAAAAGAGTATAAATTGGGTTTTTAGGACATTCCTATGCATGAAGAAATTTTAGATTAGCCAAGGTAAATGATTTGTCCTTGGTCAAACAGGGAAATACAGAGGTTAAATCCAACTTCCTGTGCCTCTTTAGAGCTTTCTCAGTTCATGATTATATTCGTTTTAGCTGCATTAATAGATGCATATATTTGTGAGTGTTGAAAGGGATTCTGTCAACTCTACAGTAAACTACTGATACAGTCATAAAGTTGTTTTATGAAATCTAGTATTATTTATTTCATTTTCTCTTGTTAATTGGTTAATTTGAAATTTCATGTGATTTGGAATAAAGTTACATGGAATCTAAATTTCATTTTACTATAGTTACTAATATAATACAAAGTGAAATTTTTTTAATCCTTTGAAATTGTTCAACATTTTAACCAAATTAGAGAAAGAGAGAGAGAGAGAAAGTGTTCTTGGTACTGATGATAGCTGTTGTTACCTAGGCCTGTCACCTTGAGGTAAATCAGCTAAAATTTTTGGATTTCCATATATATATGTAAAATAAAAGAGTCTGAGCAGGAGCTTCCCTGGTGGCGCAGTGGTTGAGAGTCTGCCTGCCAATGCAGGAGACACGGGTTCGAGCCCTGGTCTGGGAAGATCCCACATGCCGCGGAGCAGCTGGGCCCGTGAGCCACAACTACTGAGCCTGCGCGTCTGGAGCCTGTGCTCCGCAACAAGAGAGGCCGCGATAGTGAGAGGCCCGCGCACCGCGATGAAGAGTGGCCCCCGCTTGCCGCAACGAGAGAAAGCCCTAGCACAGAAACGAAGACCCAACACAGCCATAAATAAATAAATAAATACTTAAAGTAAAAGTCTATAAAAAAAAAAAAAGAGAGACTGATCAGATTACCTATAATAGAATTTTCAGTTTTACTAAGTTTAGCATTAAAACCAGTATGTTATTAACAACATGTGTAATTTTATTATTTTTATTTTTTGAATTTATTTAACAACATGTGTACCTTTGCAACAAACTATTAGCCTATATCAGAGCTCTCAAAAACTGAACACACTTTATTTGGTCTGTGATATAGGGCTTTAATAAGTCTTTGCCAACATTTAACAATTTGGAGAATTCACATAGAATTTGGAATTCTGTACTGCATAACAAAACAAATAATAATATATAAAAACGCGGAATATCTGGCCGCACTGGCCAGCCTGACCATATGGGAAAGAGTCACTGAAGCTGCACAGCAGATACACCATTTAGTTAGGGCCCTCTCTGAGCCACAGTTTTCACAGACTCATATTTTTTGAACATGCTGATTATTAATAGGGTGTGAATAGTGGTCTTTGTCGAGCTTGAATATTTCACTAATTTATTTTATTCCCCAGACCCTGGGACATTTGGACTTGTGATTTCTCAGAAATGCATTGATGAATATGAATAGTGTTCTTCATGAATACAAGAGTCAGGCACTTGGTTGCAAAACTATAGTCCAAGAGCTAGAGTTTGATCAACTTTCAACATTAAAACTATGTGTTTAATAGTATACATTGTGGCTGCAGTGGTCTAATTATGTGATAGAAATAAATGGCACTGGTGCAAAGCTGTTTACAGTTTAGAAAATTAGACATATTTGACAATAAGTGATGTGAACAGAAAAATTCACAGGGGGAGATTGTGGCATTATATTATATTGATATAAACTGTAGGGAAATAACAACAACAAAAGAGACCTGCTGTGGTATAGAAAATGGATATTAAGCAGAACACTAAATTATATGTACAATTTGATTACAACTGTGTTTAAAGTACATACACTAGGACTGCAGCAAAAACAAAAATGAAAGGATTGGCTTTGTTTGGATGATTTTATTTCTTGTTTTAAAATTTCATTTAATGTTTTCTATATTTATTTTATAATAAAAGTAATCAAAATAAAAGAGGAAAGCAAGTAATTTATTTGAGAACAGCCATCTTTATATTTTTGAAGTAACATCACAATAAATTTAATTTATTCAACAGATATTTATTATAGACCTACTATGTCAAACACTTAACTAAACATCCATGTTTCAAGATAAATACAACATATTTTCAAGTGTCTTGTGTTCCATAACAGTATTTTCCAAAGTTTTTAAATCATGAATTACATAGTAAAATTTTATTTTTCTGTTTTATAAATAAAAATAAATAGTATACATCGATTTATAAATTATAAACTTGCAGTTAATTTATATATGAAATATTAGTAAATATTAGTAAAACTTAATTCTTTCTTTCCTTACAAGTAAAATGACATATGAATAGAAGAACTAATAGTTTTTTATTCATAGACCATTGTTCTAGAATCCAGAGGACCTACCATGGAAAAGTACATACAAAGCTTAGATTCCAGCTGGGAAAGACAGGTATACAAGTGAGGAACTGTAAGAAAAATATTGAGATTCCATGGTATAATATGAAGTTGAGATCACTTATGTGGTTGTTTTTGATGAGGTAAATAAATAAGACAGTTTTTATTTAGTAGAACTCATAATCATTTGAAAGACAGTTTCAGGAGAAATGGAGATAATTTATCATGCTATTAAATACTATCAGTGTTGTGAGGTGCATTCTGAAGGTTTTTCAGCAATAATTCCAAAGAAGTTTAGGAAATAAACTTTGTTAATAATTCTATACATCCAAGTTCACAAATAAGCATGAACTTGGCTGTGTTGGCTTGGGGAATCTGAGAGAGATAAATAAGCACAAGCCTTAACCTTGGGTGTACTGCTAGTAATCCTCTCAACAACACTCATTTTTACTTACAATGGAAACCAAATACTTTTAATAATGGAAGCATTGATACTAACAGATCCATTTTTGCCTAGTTTCCAATTTTGTCAAAAGTTTCAAATATTTGATTCAAGTTTCATATACTAAAAATGTTAACTGGTTCTACCTTACATCAGTGTTATTTGTTAGTTCATTTACAGGTAGAATATCATTTAGCTGAAAATAGTTTACATTCAGACATTAAAGGAGTATGAAAATTACCTACATTGAAGGACTATGAAAGATACTTACTGGACTTCCCTGGTGGCACAGTGGTTAAGAATCTGCCTGCCAATGCAGGGGACACGGGTTCGATCCTTGATCCGGGAAGATCCCATATGCCATGGAGCAGCTAAGTCCGTGCACCACAACTACTGAAGCCGGTGTGCCTAGAGCCCGTGCTCTGCAACAAAAGGAGCCACCACAATAAGAAATCCGCATACCGCAAGGAAGAGTAGCCCCTGCTAGGTGCAACTAGAGAAAGCCCGTGCACAGCAAGGAAGACCCAAAGAAGCCAAAAAAATAAATACATAAATAAATAAATAATAAATTAATTAATTTAAAAAAAGAAAGATATTTACTACAATATATGACTTAATGACTGACTTTTTTGTCAGTCTATTTTGTCAATTTATTTCTGTTCCCTTTATAAACTCTGCATGAAGATAATTTGGTATTTGCTTACGTACATGCCAGAACCAAACGTTTAAATTAAAGAGAAATATGAATGAATTGATATTATTTTGATAGTAGACATAATCTGCATTTGACATTAGCAGTGTTAAACAGGCTTTCAGGAGTTACGACATAAGAAAATCAGCACATCGTACTCCAAAGTTCAGTTAAGCACTAAGAATATTAAGTCTGATTCCTGTTAAATTTTTCTGTTCATTGTTCACAATGGAATATCATGCTGAAGAATTTGTCATCAGTAAATTATATTGTAAAAACATTCAGAAAGCTATTCTTCAAAATAATTTTAGTACTGTAACATAGACAAAGTAATTATACAAATTGGAAAGCATTCAAAGGCTATGTATACAATGCACACATTAAATTTTAAATAAATGAATAGCATGCATTCATTTATAAATTATAAACTTGAATTAAAGTTAAATACTAAATATTAGTAAAACGTAATTCTTTCTTTCCTGAAGATTAAAACTACATATGAATAGAAAATTTGATACTCTTGTGGAGGTCTTTGTTTTGTTTTGTTTTTATTTACAAACTGTTGTTTTACAATCCAGAGGACCTACCATGAAAAAGGCACATAAGAAGCTTAGAATCCAGCTGAGAAAGGAAGTTATGGTTTCTTTCTTTCTTTTTTTTTTTCTTGGCTCAGGATGGGAACATTTATTTTGGCCTATTTGGATTCTTCTTTCTGCATTAGCTTCACAGATTTTTCTCAATAAGATGTACACACTGGATGGACTTCATTTACAAGGAAACTGCAAGATAAATGGAGTGGCTAATGTCCATCAATTTGAAACGTGTAAATATTTATGATAAAATTATATCTGTCTTTGTGAGGATTTCTGTTTGAATCTTGGATGCAACAAAATGTAATGCTCAACTGGGGGAAGAGTCCCATGAGTATAGAATAAGAATTGTTCCTTTTATTCAAGATTCAATGTAGCCATTTTATGCAAAATTTTCATACTAGCTTTGCCACATAGCATTGCAATACCAATACTATAATCCACAATTTAAAGAGGCTAGAGCACATAAGAGTTATGGTTTCTTAGTGAGTAATTAGAGATCAGTAGAAGGAACTGAAGATAGTGGCAGCAGTTAGAATTGACTTGATAAGAAGATGAACGTTTTCCTCCATGGGCTACTTGATGTCTGTTTACCATTTGTACACTTTGTTATTTCCATTTCTCTCATTTCTTTAAAACTTTACTTCTCAGATGAATGATTCATCCTTGGATGTTGCCATCATCCCCCCCCCTTTATTGGGTTCAGCTATTATATATTTATATAACTCTTTTTTTAAAAAAAAGATAACTATTTGCTAACCTCAATTAGATTTGCAAAAGAAATCATGTATTTTAAACACAGATGCAATAAATAGTTCACTCTCATTTTGTGTGAATTGGGAACAATATCACAAACACATACTTCCTTGTTCCTTGGCATTAACCTCACTTAGGTGAACTCCCTGTATTTCATAATGGTTACCAAGTTCCTCGACTTTTTGGGGAAGATCAACTATTCTTTCAGAGGTTGTTCTTGAACAAATTGTGACATAATGTTTCATCATTAATAGCAAATCTCTCCAAATAGTTTCTTTATAATTAGTACTCTTTAAAATCTTTCCTTATAAAATGTCATGACAATAATTTATTTGGGATTTTGAAAGTACCTGTTGATATTTTTCATCATGAATTATCATGAATTACATTTTATTTTATTTTTTAATATGTGGTATTAAATCCATTAATTTTAGAACATAAATCAACCTTGCATTCCTAGGGTTAAGTCCTCCCAAATTTATTTCATCTCTGGATATTCCCAACATTCCCAACATTCTTAACAAACATCCATCACATAAAATATATGCAAATACAATTTTCAATAGCATGCACACTACAATTTTTATACAGAGGTAGAGGTACAAATATAGAATCTATATTTCACCAGTCTCACCTTGCTACCACTCAGTGTCTCATGCAGAATGTTACTTTCCTCCATAATATTCAAATTATTTCCCTGAATGTACTTAGTAGGCTGAAGAGACACATTACCTTTCTAGATATTCTTCCTGAATATGATATAAAATAGTGAAAAGTATAAAATGATTTCTGAACATAACCATTTCTTTTTATTCATAGCAGTACTCTGAATCTCTAAAATTTTTACAGTGATTAACTGAGGCAAAATTTTCAGAGACAATGTACCAAAGTGACATGTTCATCATTTGAAATTAATTTAATAATAATTGGAATATATTATGAGAAGGAACAGAATAAGAGTTAAATTTCCCAGTTTCACTCTTGTATAAGATGTCTCTTGTTCTGTATTTAATCATAACTTAGATAATTATTTTGTCTGTTTTGAATATCACCATCATTTTTCATTTCAGGAAAAAATGTGATATAAATAAGGTATTATCTTTATAGCATAAAAAGAACATAAAGCATTTCTTTAGGTATTGGAAAATTATGTAATATAGCAATGTTGCAATATTATAAAATACAATATGGCACAAAATGTAAATGTCAGGATAAATAGAATTTACAAGCTAAATTAGAATTTTGTAGAATTAATTCTGCAAGGAAATTGAATTGATGTAGTTGCCAATTTTCTTGGTTACCAACCTTATGGACTTGTGAAGGATTAAAATGCTTGAAATCTAAGCATCATTGATTATTGAGTTCATGATCAAGTGGCAGAGTTTTCCTTTGGATGCTTTTAATTTACATTGAAAATCAAGTTCTAAGGAATGAAAGGAAGAGAGAGTGGCTGAATTCTGGGAAGATGAACTTATTTTCATTTTGAAGTCTACCTAGGTCAGGAAAGCTTCATTAGTATATTAAGAGAAGCCAGAATGAACATTGTGGTACATGTCTCTTTTTGAATTATGCTTTTCTCAGGGTATATGCCCAGTAGTGGGATTGCTGGGTCATATGGTATTTTTAGTTTTTAAGGAACCTCCATACTCTTCTCCATAGTGGCTGTATCAATTTACATTCCCACCAGAAATGCAAGAGGGTTCTCTTTTCTCCACACCCTCTCCAGCATTTATTGTTTCTAGATTTTTTGATGATGGCCATTCTAACCAGTGTGAGGTGATACCTCATTGTGGTTTTGATTTGCATTTCTCTAATGATTAGTGATGTTGAGCATCCTTTCATGTGTTTGTTGGCAATCTGTATAACTTCTTTGGAGAAATGTCTATTTAGGTCTTCTGCCCATTTTTGGATTGGGTTGTTTGTTTTTTTTGATATTGAGCTGCATGAGCTGCTTGTATACTTTGGAGATTAATCCTTTGTCAGTTGCTTCATTTGCAAATATTTTCTCCCATGCTGAGGGATGTCTTTTCTTCTTGTTTATTGTTTCCTCTGCTGTGCAAGCCGGGACACGGAAGCAACCTAAGTGTCCACTGACAGATGAATGGATAAAGAAGATGTGGTACATATATACAGTGGAATATTACTCAGCCATAAAAAGAAATGAAATTGAGTTATTTGTAGTGAGGTGGATGGACCTAGAGTCTGTTATACAGAGTGAAGTCAGAAAGAGAAAAACAAATACTGTATGCTAACACATAAATATGGAATCTAAAAAAAATGGTCCTGATGAGCCTAGGGGCAGGACAGCAATAAAGACACAGACGTAGAGAATGGACTTGAGGACATGGGAGGTGGGGTAAGGGGAAGCTAGGATGAAGTGAGAGAGTAGCACTGACATATATACACTACCAAATGTAAAATAGATAGCTAGTGGGAAGCAGCTGCATAGCACAGGGAGATCAGCTAGGTGCTTTGTGACCACCTAGAGGGGTGGGATAGGGAGGGTGGGAGGGAGATGCAAGAGGGACAGGATATGGGGATATATGTATACATATAGCCGATTCACTTTGTTATACAGCAGAAACTAACACAACATTGTAAAGCAATTATACTCCAACAAAGATGTTTAAAAAATTGTAAAAAAAAAGAAAAAAGAAAAAAAAAGAGAAGCCAGAATTTGCAAGACACAAGGGAGGAACTGAGGACTGATTTCTTCTCTATTGAAAAAGAATGGATTGGAAGTTCCTGAGAAAGGAAATAGGTCAACTGGAAGAAAGAAGGAAGGTTTAAAGTACAACTTTGGGAAAAAAGCAAACTCTGAGATATTAAAAAGTTTAAGAATGATTGAATGTGAGGAAGTATGTAAATGAAAGATCCTCCAAAGGCATAAATTGTGAGGCTGACCTTCTTTTTCTTTTATGGTTCAACAGGATTTTTTAATTAGGTATCATCTTGATTCCTAGTCCTCATATGTCATAATATTTGGACAATTTAACCTTTCAACAATGATCTATTTAAGCCTCCATTAGATATGTGATCAGCCTGTTTTTTGCGTGTCAAGGTGACACTGAGGACAGGTCCAGAGCTTGCTTACTCATCAAGGAATGCCAGCCAAGTAGGCCTGAAGAAGAAGCAAGACTAGCCCCAAGTAATCTTTGAGCCAGAGAGATCAGGAAAAAACTTCTCCAAAACAGGGACCGTAGGCTTATTTACACATTAATATTCTAAAAATAATATAATTCATGACATTATGATTGCTAAGAAGAAAAGCACAACATCAAAATAAACGCCTACTTAATGCAAAACTAACCTACATATACAACATATCATTTGTAATAGTAACTTCTAAAGAAACTCTTGATGTAAGGAACATTTTGAAAGTAAAGATTACACCTTAGTGGTTGAAGCCTGATTTCCACTACAAAGAGAGTAAAAGTCAAGGGTATTTTTTTTCCTTGTAGGAAGTGCAGCACTATAATAATTTGAGGGATTAATTCAGTCTACCTTTGATAGCTTCAACTTTCCTAATGACCTCTGTCTTGCCATCACCATGTAATTACTAAAATGAGAAATCCCCACTTTAGAAAATATAATTAAAATATTTATTAAAACCTTTCATGGCCAAAGCATGGTTCTATAGTCGGTACACTTTGAAAATTATACAATATAGTTCCTAACTTCAATTGAATTAGTAAAATATTTAATCCACCATCATTTTCTGTGGCAAAGGACACAAAAGAAAAGATTAAGTTGAACTCTGAGAGATGGGAAATCCTGGCAGTCCATGACCCTTCTTGACTGGCATCCAAAAATATGGTTGGGAAACCATAGGATGGGAAAGAATGGTGCCATTTAAGGATGGGCAAAGCTCTATGTTGTGTTTAGTTTTCAAAAGTGTCTAAAGCTCTTTTATTTTCTTTAAATGTTCAGGGCTTTTACTTTTATTATAAGTATTTTGGAGAAGATTCAAATGTGTGAGAGTTTTTTAAATGATAATATTCCTAAGGTTTCTTACAAATTATGTTATAAGTGTGTAGTTCCAATTTAGAAATAAACATTGCTTATCATTTCCATAATTACTAAAACATTTTTAATGAATAGAGGTATTAAATTTCAGTTGGGAAGAGACAGGATCTTATAAAAAAAAAATTTTTATAGCAAGGGCACAATTATCTCTACACTAAAGGGAAGAAAAACCTATTAACAAAAATTTGAATGTTAGTGATAAACACCAGAGCATGGATAAGTTTTGCAACAGTCTGATTAAACAGCCAGCCATAATCTTTGTTGGGTTCAAAAGTGTTTACAGTTTAGTTTTCTTATCTGCATATAGGACAAACTTACAATGCAAGACCTGAATAAACAAAGTACTTATTTATATGAATGTATACTATAATTAATGTATTATGTAATCAATTATATATACTGAATAATATATAATTTACATATACTATCTAATATACTAATATTAATACTAAGCAAAGTACTAATTAATAGTTTTTCTTTAATTAGAGCTGAGACTTCTCAAAGGGATACTCGTATTTCTGATTTATACAATTTTCTCAAAGAGAGAATCATTTCTCTGTTGTTGCCATCACTATCATCATTGCAAATTAGCTCATACCTTACTAATTAAGACTTGTTGGGTAAAAGGATGAAACAACAGAGAAGAAAGGGCTAGAAAGAATTACAAAGTGATCTAAGTTCTCTCTTGAGAAAGCAGCGAATAGCACAAGATAAGAAGGAGAGGAGAAATAATCACACTGTTTACAACTTTACTGTGATATGACCCTTCAGACTATTTCCCCCACTTTCACCCAAGTCACTGATTTCTTTTCTACATGCTGGGTTGGTGATAGTTAAAATTGCTGGGGAAAGGCCTAGAAAAAGCAAAGTTTTCATGACAGATCTGGTACACTTTCAATCAGTTTGAGGAGGGCTGAGATGCCTCAGGTTATTAGGACGAGGAGGAAGAATGACTGTGTCTGGAAATAGCTCATGGATCTGCATCATCTAGAGAAATCAGATTCATTTCTTCCTTGTGCCGTGTTTACCACATTGTGTGTAATTTATCAAAATTTATTATTTGTTTCCCTTACTCTGTAGGAACAGAACCCAACTGCTAGCATGTTTAATATAATACATGTTTAATATCTTTTAGACGTAATTTTTCTGTTTTTATCTCCTCATGATATTATATTCTTATTTGTTTTATTTGTTAAACATTGATTTTTAATAAATTTTCTTAAACCTTTTAGTCAAAAACTATAATCAATGAAAATAAATCTCAGATTATATTTTACAAAAAGTATATTTAAGAGAATTTAGTTATTTTCTGAAATTGAAGAAATTTTAGCAGTCTGTCAAAATATTTTAAATTACTAGTGAATAATTTGAAAAGATACATGTACCCAATGTTGCCAAGATATGGAGGCAACATAAGTGTCCATCAGCAGATGAATGGATAAAGAAGACATGGTACATATATATACACAATGTAATACTACTTTGCCGTGAAAAAGAATGAAATTTTGCCATTTGCAGCAACATGAATGGACTTGGAGTGCACTATGCTAAGTGAAATAAGTCGGACAGAGAAAGACAAATACTGTATCATACCACTTACATGTCGAATCTAAAAAATACAACAAACTAGTAAATATAACATAAAAGAAGCAGACTCACAGATATTGAGAACAAACTAGTGGTTACGGGTGGGGATGGGGGAAAGGGGGAGAAGCAATATAGTTGTGGGGGAGTGGGAGGTACAAACTATTGGGTGCAATATAGGCTCAAGGATGTATTGTGCAATAAGGGGAATGTTTTGTAATAACCAAATGGAAAGTAACCTTTAAAAATTTTATAAATTTTTTTAAATTGTAAAAAAAGTCATGCAACCAGGATTTGAAAAAGAAAATAACTAGAGAAAATGTATTTATCAACTTGAAATCTAGCAAAAAATATTTAATATTTGAACAGGTGATGGCCCCGGATTGGAAAATTTCAGCCTAGGTGTTGTTAAAACATCAGATATGATTGTTTTACTCTAACGTTTATTTAGCGATGAGTCCATTATAATATAGGCTCAAGGATGTATTGTGCAATAAGGAGAATATTTTGTAATAACTAAATGGAAAGTAACCTTTAAAAATTTTATAATTTTTTTTTAAATTGTCCTATATCATTATCATATAGGACTCTTAGGATAACATATAAGCACGTCCTAAATCTCCCCTCTACCATGTCTGAATGTAGAAATTAACCTTTCAATTTAATCCCTTCAGAAGATGTGCATTTCCAAAATTACTATAATTTAAAAAAAATCAATATTAGGTGGACAAAGCAAAGAGATTGCTATACTTTTTTGAAGAACATGCAGATTTCTTTTTTAAAAAGTGACACAATGCATTTCCAATATTCAATCCAAAAGTATACCCCAAAAATTCAATACAAAAATATAAAAATATAATAAAAACTCATAAACTCACATTCCGGAAAACAAGTTAGTCTCAGTTTTATACCAACATGTGGACAACCTTGAGAAAAAGCAAAAACTGAAATGATTTTGTCACATGAAATTGTGTGCTTTATTTTATTCATTAAGCACAATTTATCTCTTTGCCCAAGGAAGGCCTTGTTAGATTTCAGATGCTGGGTTCTCTCTAGAGACAACATATTCCACAAACCTTGAATGATATCCAGATTTTTAAAAAAATTTTGTATTTACTATAATTGAAGATGACTTTGAAGTTAATGAAGATATAATTTCTTCAGCCTCTATGCTTCACAACACCCAAGGCAGACGACCCTATTGTTCAATAATAGGAGCATCTATACCTTTTTTCTGGGAATGAAGTCTTAATTGCTTTTATATCATAGCACATAGATAAACAAAATATCTATATAACATGAAGTTTAATGAGGGAAGACTAATACTTGAGGACTATATAATGTTCTAAATTATTTTGAATACAGTATAACCAAATTAACTGATACAAGTTAATAGACACAGAAATGTAGTCAATGAGTCCACTCCCCACTTGTATGGCGAAAGAAAAAAAGTTAAATGAGGAAATCAAATTTCACCTAACAGATGCAAACCCATCTGTTTCTATTTTCAATGGATTTTTCATTTATTTTAAATTCAACTGGAAGCAAATTGGTGATTGATTTTCTGTCAGGAATTGAGAACACAGTTTCTGGAAAAATAAATGCATCCCCCATTGGTAAGAGCAATCCAAATCCATTCATCATCTTTTTCTTAATTGAATTATAGTTGGTTTACAATGTTGTGTTAGTTTCAGATGTACAGCAAAGTGATTCAGCCATATATGTATATATATATGTATAATATATACAATATATGTTATATATTATATATATACCATCCCCACTGGTAATCTCTGAAAAAGTATATATTCTTTTTCAGATTCTTTCTTATCCTGAATGATGTTTATATCTTTATCTCCAAATATTAAGATGTCACATAAAAATACTTCCATTTAAGAGCTACTGAGGACATAAAATTTAGAATTTGTCTAAATAGGAACCAATAGTATTTTGTCTTTTCTATAGATAAGTATTTCTATAGAAAAGAGTGTCTTCCATGTTCCATTCCAGATCTACCCTGTTACTGTGCCTACCTTAGTCACTGTCCTGGGACAATTTGCAGAGATTATAATAATAAACTGTGTTTTCTGGCTTCTGGTTGGTGTTGGCCAATGAGGAGCCCCAGAGAGAAGTCAAAAAAAGGAGAAGGTACTTGTAGTCCTGGTTCTTTCTAGGTGAGGTGACCCCAAGATAACCATGTTCTTTCCCTAGATCACCTCTGCTCCTCTCAGTAAATAAGACTTTACAGGACTTTTTCTCCTTTCCAGTTCTGATAATCTCTCCCAGCCTTTGACTTTTTGAGTCTAGGGATACTGATTGATAGACACTGTTGCTAGGTCTGGGATCACACACTGTCATCCCTTAGGGTCCTCCTACAGTCAAACTTAATAAGTAAGTAAGTAGGCAGTCCCTTTGGAAATACACCTTTCACATATTATTTATTTATTTATTATTATTTTTTAAATCACAGTGTGTCACCTGTTCCAATGTGTGTCATCAACACCGGAATGTTGATACATTAAAAAATATCTGATTTTTTTAGTTATAATACTTTACTTGAAGTTTTTACATCAAAACAAAGGAAGCATCACTGCCAATTTCTCTATTGTTAAGAATCTTGCACAGATGAAAGTGTCAAGTGGGAAGGGAAGTAATTAAATACATGGTGCCTATAGGATCGAACATCCGGAAGACCAGGAAGTCTTGGATGAAGAGCCAATCAGAAGGCCATACACAGAGGGTGGTTTCTGAGAATGACTGTGGTAAAACATCCTAACAGAACTAGATAAAGTAGGACAATCTAGAAAGTCAAATATGTGCATAAGCCCTTAAAGGAGAACAGAGTAAGAACCTGGAAAACAAAGTATAAACCTCAAAACCAGTGATATGAAAAGAAGATAAAAGCGAAATCCATAGACAAGTGTAAGAATTAGGCAAAACTGTCATCAGTTTAGACACAGTTGGAACTTGAATAAACACTCATTTTTTCTGGGGCTGACTTTATGCCTTATTTTTTTTTTATTAATCATTCATACATTCATTTATTCATTTACTTATCCAACCATTCATCAAATATTTTTTGGTTGATATGATTTGCCACGTAGTAAACCTAACTATGAGAATGCAATGGTGAGGAAAAAACTGACATGGCTCACAAATCTATTAGTGAGGGATAAGGAAGAAATATCATGGGCACACAGACACAAAGGAAGGTCAGATAACCCAATCTTCAATAAATCAGGGAGCTAACCCAAAGACAAGGATTTATTTGAGAGGTGGTTCCAATATACAGTATAATGCTAATTTATAGTGAAAACTGAAGGTAAAACACTTCCAAAATATTAATATATTCAAGGAAAGAGTTAACATATCTGATGTGTTTCAGTCAGTTCTTCATTTACTCTAAAGCCATTGATGATCCTTGGAGTAACTCAGAACTAAATAACTGGAATGTTGACAAAGTTACCTGGCAATGGTGTTATACTATGCTCCTAAGATAGTGGGTCAAGATGAACTAGGTTTGTCAGCATGTTTACAGAAAGCATGAAAACTCACAGTGCCTGGTGATTAGTTTGGGGTCCACAAAATAGCTGGCCACGTGGCAGGTGCGACCAGCTCCCTTTACAAGTTTTGGACTCCAAAACTCAAATAGCCTTTCCCTGGCAGGTTCTTCTCACACATGTCCCTGTGCTTTGAAACTAAAGAGGAAGATACATCATTGCAATTACTGCAGAGTGAGGACCTAAAGCCTGTATTATGCATACATATGGCCATAGGCTATGTATACCTTTTAACCGCAGTTTCTATATTGTAAATTTCATTGTGATAAATCTTGTCTATTAGTATAAGTTTATGTTGAGTTATGTTACTCCTAGCATATCATCAAACTGGTAGATGCTTATGGAATCACCAAGAAAAATTGTAATAATTTAATCATAACACATAATTTTAAAAATTAATGTTTAATGCAACTTGTAATTCAGAAGTGTCACTAAAATTGTTAGTAAAAATATTTGGACTGGTAGATGATGAATAGAAGGTAAATGAAATGTAGAATAGTAGACTATAAAACTTCAATCTGGGCTTCCCTGGTGGCGCAGTGGTTGAGAATCTGCCTGCCAATGCAGGGGACACGCGTTCAAGCCCTGGTCTGGGAAGATCCCACATGCCACGGAACAGCTGGGCCCGTGAGCCACAATTGCTGAGCCTGCGCGTCTGGAGCCTGTGCTCCGCAACAAGAGAGGCCGCGATAGTGAGAGGCTCGCACACCACGATGAAGAGTGGCCCCCACTTGCCACAACTAGAGAAAGCCCTCACACAGAAACGAAGACGCAACACAGCCAAAAATAAATTAATTAATTAATTAATTAATTTAAAAAATTTTTTTAAAAATTCAATCTTTGTCATTCCTACTCAGGCAGGGGTAACAAAAAACAGAGAAATATATTTTAAATATATGTCCAAAAGTAATTATGACTTATCTTTTATATAGCATACAAATACAGAAAAGAGTTTACATAGTTATTTTGAATTAGAGTAAGAAATCAAATCCAAGATAATTTTTATAACACAAATAAGTATTCTTAGGTTAAAAAAAAATACATCCATCTAGAGTTGAGTCTCTGAAAAGCTATGTCTGTATCATCACTATAATAACTGAAATAAATTAATTCATTTTAAACAACAAACTGCAATTATCCATGTGATTTATTTGTAAAACAATTCTAAATGATACTATGAAGTAGATTGAAGTAAATTGAATTTGAAAAATGGTATGTTTTAAGACCATATGAATATCAGTGATATTATTCTTAAGAAACATGGTCATGTTGCTAAAAGATCAAGAATTTATAAGTATACATAACTCTGATTATTTTGGGTGTGCTTCTCAGTGTTCCTTTCATTGTCACACTTCTTTGGGACTTGGGAAAACACATGGTTAAACTTCAGAGTGAATTCCAACCAGGGACATATTGAAGCTTCAGATTAACCTTGAATATATAATATTACATGTATATATTTTATATATATTCTGTTTCAAATTTCAGAAAGAGTGAATTAACTAATTCCTACCATGTATACATTTCCACTTAGCTTTGATGCAAGAATAGCTTATTCATCTTTTCTTAGAAGATGGACATGCACACACACATACACAAACAAATCCAAATATAATATTTCACAACAGTATATGTAGCCTAAATTCCATTTTAAAATTATTTACATGAATTCCTCATGAGTGAAATGATTACAGGCTTTCCTTAACTCTGCCCCATCATCATTTTCTATGGGATAATTTTCATCCAGCCAAGAATCCTTTTTTAGCTTTTCCAGTTTTATAAAAGAATTTTAACCTTAACATTTATTTTTCTGCTGTTTAAAACAGATATTTCTGCACTCAACAAACAATACACAATAACAGCATAACAGGGCCCCGCTGACCAGAGGGTAAAATCATGAACCGTTACATACCCTGCCTGTAGAGAGAACAATTTAGAATTCTCATTAAGCTCCCTTAAATAACATCAACAACAACAAATAAACCCTGTGCCAGGTTTTAAAATGCGTTAGGATGGCTGTTGCCTTTATTTCAGAGAAGAGGAAGAAAATTTTACATGTGCAATTAAATTATCGTTCTACTTTTCTTGTAAATTATCAGATATTGAGACTTTCTCTAAAACTTTAATGACATACTGCAATATATTACTGTCTATACTTCATTGAATTGCACATTAAAACAAGTGAAAATGTTCTGCAAGATATATCTCAATAAAATTGTGAAAAAAACCCTGTCTCATTAGCTCAGTTCACAATATGCTGCATATCTACAATGAACAGAGAGTATCTATGATGCTAAAAATGTTGCTTCCAATCCAATTACTAGTGTGGATTCATCAGTGATATGTAACTCAAATTCTAATAAGACATGAAAAGTTGCTGAAGTGATTTTCACATCCTATTCATGAGATACAGTACTTTAAATTTTATCCTGAAATTATACAGGACTAATAAGTGACAATAACTTTGAGCATATTAATCTTATCTTTAATGAGTTGGTTTTATTAGAAACTTCCAGGTGAAGCTTGTCACTAAGTTTGAAATAAGATTGTTGGTTAAGACACTGCATAATTCCTAAATGCTCTTTACTTCAGGTGGGCTTATGAGAACTTCCCAGAGTTCACACTCAGGAGAAGATTTGCTTTGTGTAAGATTTGCTATGCTCCTTTCTTTGTACCAGTACATATTATGCGGCTTGCTGAGGAAGGAGATGTTGTAAAAAGGGAGATACTTGAAACTGAGATTGCCCTGGCATTGTTGTGATTGGTAATGAGTGAGTCTAGAATTAGTATGAGTGAGTGTCTGAGGCACAGTGGAGAATAAGATCAAGAGGATGGGGAAGAAAGGGAAAACTGTGTGAAAGCAACAATGAGGAGGAAAAGAACACGTTTCCCATTTCCTGGCACAGGTATATGAAGAGTGTGAGATCAATGCACAGCTACGTGTCAAGAGGGCAGAAGAGGTAGCATATTCCTTAAAGAAGATCAGGGTTTTACTAGAAGTTGATGAGACGGTTAATAGCATAAAACGAAGAAATAGAGATAGAGAGGGTTTTACAGATGAATAACAATGAATTCAAGAAGGTACAATCTCAGTAATTGATGAATGTGGGGTCTGGGGTTAGGAGGAAGAATGTGCCAGGAGGCATGGCGATTAGAGTACCAAGGACATGGGGCAGCTCAAAGTTGAACCCTCACCCTTGCTCCAGCCAAAAGAAAGATTTCTTCTCTGTAACTAATATGCCAGTTTCTTAAATCTAATACTAAGTACATTGCTTTTCTACCTTTTTAAAAAATTCATCTTGAACTGAACAGCCAAGGCACTAATTTATTTATTTTAATTAATTAATTTATTTATTTATTTTTGGCTGTGTTGCTGCACGCGGGCTTTCTCCAGTTGCGGTGAGCAGGGGCTACTCTTCGTGGCAGTGCGCGGGCTTCTCATTGCGGTGGCTTCTCTTGTTGCGGAGCATGGGCTCTAGGCGCATGGACTTCAGTAGTTGTGGCGCACGGGCTTAGTTGCTCAGTAGCATGTGGGATCTTCCCGGACCAGGGCTCGAACCCGTGTCCCCTGCATTGGCAGGTGGATTCTTAACCACTGAGCCACCAGGGAAGTCCAGCACTCATTTATTTTGTTCATGTGTTCTTTAACAGTCTTTTTATATACAGCTTTGATTGCATATTTATATGGGCTAATGTCATTCGTTTAAAACTTGAGTGCATTTAAGCAGTCATCTCCCTAAGGGAGCTCATAAATATTTCTCTAAATTATTAAGACTCCTGTAATTCTATTAGATGCTATTCCCATTTAAAATTCCCTATCCCATTCATGGAGAGAGAGAAACCAGCTTCTTACTGACGGCTTCTTCCCAACAACATTTTCCATTCATCTGTGGTCTCATCAAGAATTCCTAAATTTGAAGCCGACTGTTTTATCTGCCTCCACCTCCCTGATTCTCAAATGGCAGAATGAAGTGGGAAGCTACTTACTGGGACCTCTGGAATTTGCTGTTATTTATCAGCTCAGAGCATGTAGGGAGAATGTGATTTCATTTCATTTCCTATCTAGTCTAGACAACAATGGACTAAGGTCTGGCAGAGGATAAAGTTTGCTACAAACAGATCATCAATCAAATGATGTCTAAATACTCCACTGTTAGAAAATTTACCAGTTTTTCAAAGGTCCATAGCCTTCCTTGGAACTTCAAGGATTTATGACAGGGTGTCAGATGTATTGGTAAACTCAGTACTCACAGACCTCTGAGGTCAAATTCTAACAGGTTTTCAAGTGCCAGATTGCCATTGCTTTCATCTGCCATTGTCCAGTTTCTTCGGTATATATATATTGTTTGCGAATAATTATGAATTTCCTTCTCTCTCCTAATTTCCTTATAACTTACATAGTTTAATTTGTGCCTGGTTCTCTTTCCTTCATTATCTTTATCTTCTGCAATTTTCTCTTCAAGCAAACATCACAAATCTTTCCATAATATATATTATTTGCTCAGTTTCCTAGACAGACATTTGTATAACATTTCCTAGTATTCTCAGTCCAAAACGTATTCACTCTGTTTTCTGAAATTGCTCTATCTCCCTCACAAAAATCTTGTCTGCTACCTGGAAGTGTATAGCCTGGGCCACCTCCCTTGCCTCCTTTTCTGGTTCCAATCTCTCTTCTTTGGGTATTGTTAGTGCTTGAGCAGCCTGGGACAAGCCACAGACTGCCCCTCTCCAAAAACAATTCAGAGAGCTTCAAGAATTAATGTTGGATAATTCAGTTATACAAACTACCCTCTGTGGGTTCCTTCCAACAATATATTGTACAAGAAATTTCCTGAAAGGATCAGTGTAATAAAATTACCCCCAAAAAAGCACAGTCCCAACTTTCTAGTTGGATCAACTCTTCCTGATACATATGTTTTTCCTACTGGCTGCAGAGCTGTGATTCCAACTGTCTCAGCACACCTGTCTTCTTGAGCGAGTAATAATCTAAGCACCATTACTGCTTGTACTCTATTTACATCCTCAGCACCATTCCCTCTAGAGTTGGCTGACTTAGAGGAACCCTTCACTTTGTTCCACAAAAGGCTTTAATTTCAGTATAACTTGCTACAGTGCCGAGGTTCAACATTCCCAGATATTAAGGCACTTCTCCCAAAATTCCTTAATAATGTCATAATATCTCAGAAGATATTTAACTATTGAAATACCAGAAATTTTACTATATGAGAGATTGAGTATAAATATGTATCCAGAGGAGATTACAACGTTTGTCCTATTTCCATTATGTCATACAGTGTTTTCACCTCAGATAGTTCTCTGGCTTCCTCCTCTTTCTTTAGTCCTTTTTCCAACTCTCTTCTCCCATGATCCTCCAGGTTCCTTTTCTCCTCCTGACTCCACCCACTCAGTTCTGCTCTCTCACCTTCTGTCTCATTTCTGTCCTATGTCTCAGCCCTATCCTGGATGAGGAAAGTAAGAATTTCCTATACTGTGGGTCCCACAAGTCAGCTTGTATTCCTTCAGTTTCTTAAGATAAAATAATCTAAATGAAAAACAAAACTTTGTCAAGTTTATATTGGCCATGTCTCAAGTCTCCATCTAATTATTCACTATCATTTACGTTCTCAAAGAAGGCAAAGGGTTGGTAAAGATAGGAAACATCAAATGTCATTCTGTCACATATTCATTTTTCCACTGTATTTTCTAATCCTGAGGTAATATGAAAACACGGTAGAAATATTTATATTCATAAAAGTGTTTGTGAATACCTAAAGAATACATAGTGTTTGTGGAAAACAAATTAAGTTAAGTGAAATTAGTATCATAATTAATTATAGAAGTCAAACACAAACTTTTTTAAAAATTTAGAAATTAAATGTAAAAAATGTGTTTAGACTGAAATTCACAAGCAGTTATCACTTTAGAGAATGTCTTATGTAAAAATTATGAATTTTAATATGATATCCATTAATTTGCTTTTTATTTAACAACCATTTATTGAGCATTTAATATGCAGGCTATATGTAAGGGTAGTCCCTGAATTTATGTCACCTTAAAAAAATAAACTAATATGCTTTAAATTAGGTGAATATTTTTAAGTTGACATATCTTTTGTATCAAAACTGTATTCATTTTAAAAGGTAATTTATTAATGTCTACAGCTTTGTATTAAGAGCATAAAAATAGCATTTGATTGAAAACCAGTTTTCAACAGTGAGGTACTGAAGGTGGCTTTATTAGAAATTTGGTCAAAGACTAGAAATTCTTCCATCAAAAATCAGGAAAAACAAGAGATTTATATTTTATTATAATTGTTTGACTTAGTGATATATTATGATTATTATTTCTCTCTCATCAGAAATATAAGATTTATTCTGCCAGTTTCTTTAGAAGGTGATTTATTTTTCTTCTTTTGGTTATAGTATTGTAGGTTTCAGATTAAGTTGATGTGTTGTTAAATGGAGATTCAACTTCCAGTAGGTTTGAAATAGAAAGCCACTGCCTGACTTCAGGCTATCTACACGGTAATTGCAGAAAGAACTTTACTAGGTCCATGTAGAATGAATGAGCACAGGCTCTATGAAGTGCAGACAATCCACCCAGCTGAGAAAAGACTTTGAAGATGATTGCCTTAGGAATCCTGGAGCACACAGGCTGACAAAGTGACTCTAATTCAAAGAATGCAAACCTTTTTGATTTTTATGAAGATAACTACGAGAACCACTGGGAAGTAACTACTTCATAGAGGGCATAATTGACATTTTAAAAACATTTTATCTGACTGAGTTAGCAATGCAGGTTGAAATGGAAACCAATTTACTCTGTTGGAGTTTTATAACTCCATGCTACATTTTAAAAATAAGAAATATAAGGATGCTGTACTGAAGTGAAAGCTAAGTAATAAAATAGGCCAAAGATGAAACTGCATGGCCAATGTTATAATGTCGTTACATACCACAAATTAATCACATATTTTTTCAGTTTAGGTAAATCGAATGGCAATAAAGGAGAAAGTTTAAATAGTAAAGATGGTAAGACCACAATTTTTATAGACACTCATAGTTATGTCCCCATCTCCATTTTTTTCTTCTTCCTTGTAGAAACTTCAATTATTTTGTGGATAAATGGCTGCATATTGAAGTGGGCGGAGCCCTCATTTTTCACAAACGTGGTTAAGTTCTGGTCAAGGAAATCTTAGCAGAAGTGGTGCGAAAAACTTGTTCTCAAAGGGAAGAAGGGCTTCCCTGGTGGCGCAGTGGTTGAGAGTCTGCCTGCTAATGCAGGGGACACGGGTGCGAGCCCTGGTCTGGGAAGATCCCACATGCCGCGGAGCAACTAGGCCCGTGAGCCACAATTACTGAGCCTGCGCGTCTGGAGCCTGTGCTCCGCAACAAGAGAGGCCGCGATAGTGAAGAGGCCCGCGCACCGCCATGAAGAGTGGCCCCCGCTTGCTGCAACTAGAGAAAGCCCTCGCACAGAAACGAAGGCCCAAAACAGCCATAAATAAATAAATAAATAATTTTTTTTAAAAAAAAGGGAAGAGAAATGGCTTTTTTTTTTGTCCTTTTCTCCTTCTGCTAGACTTAGTGGTTGAAGTTCAATAAGCTTTCTTGAAACTCCAGTTGGAAGGATATGTAGAACTGAGTGGGAAAAACAAGATTCCACACCCTGTCATCCCTAGATTATATACTTCCAGGTTGTTCTATGTGGCAGAGAAACGTCTATGTTGTTTAAAATGTGGATATTTTGATTATCACTCACAGGCAAGCTTAATCCTAAGTAATGCAGAATTTTGTATAAGATCATGCCCTGCTCACTTGTTACATTTATCAATGAATTTTAGAGTAATAGTTTTTAATGGGCATAAAATTAAATTGTCTCTTCTATCTTCTATTGTCCCTATTTATGGACTCATTCCTTGAGCATTGTGAATAAGACCCTATATGCTTTCACTTTTCTGAATATTTCATTCAAGAAGGAGTCACTGAGATTGTCAGTCAGAAAACTTAGGTTCAGTGCCTGAGGAAAAAGTTCCCAACACATGACTAGGCTTGAAAGGTTAAACAAAATTACACTTGCTACTTTGATAGAGAAGAATATTTCATAAAGTGATATAGAACTGAGTCTCCACATTCTAACTGCTAGGAAACAGCTAATCTGAGGGAGAAGCAGTTCACATTTTTCTCTTTCCCTTGAAATTCTCAGTAGTCCGTAAAGCTAATGAGAAGTAAAACTAGAAAGCCAAAGTGAAATTGAGCTTTCCTTGAGGTCATAGGTATTATGCAGTTGGAATTTTTAGTTAAATAATTAAAATCCAAAAATTAAATGAGTTTGTCTTGTGGTTTGGTCATGTCCAATTTCCTACACAGCAGTGGTTCTCAAACTGGAGTATGCAGCACATAGAGGGCTTGTAAAAGAACTGACTGCTGGACCCCAGACCTAGAGTTTCAGATTTAGCAAGTCTGAGTGGGGCATAGGAATCAGACTAGTTCCCAGGTGATCCCAATAAACAGATCCAAGGACTGCATTTTTAGAAACTTTCTCTAAAGTACTAAGGATTCATGTCCATTAGACCAAATGAGGATAGATTAAAGAATAAAAGAGAGCTCAGTTGTTAAATATTTGTTTCCCACAAAGTTCATATGTTGAAATCCTAATTTCCAATGGGATAGTATTAGTAGGTGAGTCCGTTGGCAGGTCATTAGGTTATGAGGGTGGAACCCCCATAACTGGGATTAGTGCCCTTATAAAAGAGGCCACAGAGAGTTCCCTTGCCCCTTCTGCCATGTGAGGAAACAGTGAGAAGATGACGGTCTATAAACTAGGAAGTGGGCCCTCAGCAGACACAGAATCTGCTGTCAACTTGATCTTGAAGCTCCCAGCCCACTGAACTGTGAGAAATAAATTACTATTGTTTAAGCCACCCAGTCTATGGTAATTTGTTATAGTAGCCCAAACACACTAAGACAGCGATGTAGGGAGAAAAACATTATCTCTTAATACTACCAATGATCACCCTATCATGCTTTTAAAAATCTATGGCAGCACTGCCAAAACTGGACTGAATATAAGTAGACTCATTAGTATTCAAAATGGAAGCCTGAGTTTATGTGCTGACATCAGATATGACAATGTTAGATTAACTTAAAAAAAAAAAAAAAGGATTACTAAGATTTGAGAGAAGAGAGCCCAGGATGACCCTTTGTTGCTGGCTTCTCTGACCAGCCTAGTGGTACAAACAAGACTGGAAGTTGGGTTCATGTTGAATGTAGATATTAAGACTGAGCTTCCCGTAAAAGAGCAGGTACCAAACTTAAGCATACATGAGAATCACATGGGGTGCTTTTGAAAAGTACAATTTGAAATCCTCACCCATACCCACTGATAAATCTTACAGATGTGATCTCAGTTCATTTTAAAATAAGAATTACAGGTGACTTTGATGCAAATGCCTGATGGACACTGTTTGGGAAACAATGCTATGGGAAAAATAGCTTTTAGAGGCAGCCCACATTCCTTGGCTCTCTGTCCCCTTCCAGCAATGGAATCATTCAGGCTACTGCTTCCTTCATCACCTCTTCTCCTCTCACTGACTTTCCTGCCTTTTTCTATTAAGGACACTTGAGATTACATTGGGCACCCTCCTGGAAAATAAGAGGAAAACAAACCAAGTAAGATATGGGCAAATATTTATGTAGACATTTCACCAAAGAAAACACAAAAATGTCTATTCCCATGAAGAGATGTTCAACATCATTAGTCATTGGGTAAATGCAAATTAAAACCAAAATGAGATAGCACTATCATTAAGAAGAAGGGCTATAATCCAAAACACGGTTAATATGCAGTGTTAGAAACCAAAACTCCTATACATTGCTGATAAAAATACAAAATGTACAGGTCCTTTGGAAAACATTTTGACAGTATCTTTAAAAAGTTGCATGTGATCCAGGATTCTACTCCTAGGTATCTACCCAAGCAAAATTAAAACCCATATCCACACAAAGACCTGTAGTAATCATTCATAGGAACAAACTAGAAACATCTAAATAGTCATCAACTGGTAAATGGAGAAACAAAATAAAGTGCATCAATACAATGGTATACTACTCAGCAATAAAAAGGAACAAACCATAAATACATCTAACAACTCTAACAAATGGATAAATCTCAAAAACCTCGTTAATGGAAAAACTCAAACTGAAATAACTATGTATTACATTATTCCATTTAAATAAAATTTCTAGAAAAAACAAAAAGTGTGTGTATATATAGCATATACACATTCTTATACAATATATATACACATTCATATACATTTGATAAACATATATATCATATATATAATGATCAGTAGATAAAACAATCAGTAGTTGCCTGGTTGCCTGGCACTGGGTATAGGAACTGAGATTGACTGAAAACAAAAACATCAGAAAATTTTAGGGATACAGAACAAAGAACAATGCATCACATACAAGGCAAGATAAAATTTTGATCAAAGTAGTCAACAAAACCTACTAAACACTAAATTTAGAGGTATAATTAAGGTTTGTAGTTCATTCTTTCTCCTTCCTTTCCTCCCTCTCTGGTTCATATATTTGTATGAATTTATCAAATACAGTTGGTCTAAGTAAGAAGAAAGGATACAGTATTAAGATATTTTAAGTGATTTTATTTTATTTAAAGTATCTTAAATGATTTTAAAGGACAGATACTAAAAATTTCGGTATGGAAATAAAAACCCACTGATACACATTAGAAGAAACTAAAGGTCATACACTCTAAAAAACAATTTGAAATAGGCTTCCCAGCTTCCTTCTAAGAGAAGCTTTTTCAGGAAACACATTAAGAAGCTTAAATTTCTAATCCTTCAATACTGACTGGGTGCTTGAAATCTGAAAATGCCACAAACCAGTAAATTGAAACTAGTCCTGTATAACATAAAACCCATGCCCATGGAGAGGAAACACAATTAAGAAAGTCAAAGATTTAGAAGCAAGGCTTAAGCGTTTTAACAAATGTTATCAGGTTACAAAACTGGCAGGCAATTGGAAGAGCCCAACCAGAAAAGAAAGTCTTTCAGCTCTTGGGTCTCTTCACTTTTCTGTCATAAAAATATGTTTAGAATGAATCATTTTTAATATAGACATAATATGCAGCTGAGTAAAAATATTTTAGCTTTACCTCTTAAATACCTGTGTTTATTTGCCAATACCTGTGCTTTGATTTAGCTTGGAACTTTATGTCTGGGATTAAATTCAGATTCAGCTAAATGGACTAATCCAAGGCAAAAAAAAAAAAAAAAAAAATCAATAAGCCTCAATTTTCTCATCTCCTGAAATAACATTTACTTTGCACTGTCTTTTTATTTTTAGGGGTTGAAATATGTATTTATTTCATAGTTTTCCAAATAGTAAATGCTTAGGGTAGAACATTCATGCAGATTTCTAAAGAAGAGCCCCACCTCCCAAGATTCCTGCCACTTGTTTATTGACTCAAGCATGAAACTAAGTGCTGCTATAAAATGATTTTACAGATGTAAATAAAGACACAAGACACTTGACCTATAAGTACTCAGATTATCTGGGTGGTCCTGACTCAATTAGGTAAATTATTTTAAAAATAGAATTTGCTTTAGCTGGTAGCAAGAGGGACCATCAGAGATTCAAAGTACAGGAGGGATTTGATGCACTGTCACTGCCTTGAAGATGGAGGGGCCACAGGACAAGGAATCAGGCAGTCTCTAGAGAGGAGAGCGGTTCCCAGACAATAGCCATCACGGAAGCTAGGCTCTCAGTCCAGAAATCACAGTAGCCAAATCACAAATTTGGCTAAAACACCCTGAAAATAAGCTCGGAAGTGGATTCTTCCCCCTAGATCTCTAGTTTGTTTGACACTAAACAAAGGACCCAGTGGTACCTACCCAGACTTACAAACTATATAGAACTGTGATGTGGATATTGTTTTAGACCACTGAATTTTTGATGATTTGGATGGATATTGTTTTAAACCACTAAATTTTTGATGATTTGTTAAATACCAAAAGAAATCAAATGCAACGTTTAACAAAATGTAGTTCCTTTCTTTCCTTTCATATAGCCTGATAGAAACAAAGCTCATTAACTTTTTTTAAAACACAACAGTCTACCGTGTGTGGTGACTGCACACTGATAATAAGGTTTATCATACATAATTACTAAAATTATTTAATAAAGCTCATTAAAAATACTAAAACACTTTGAATCCCTTATAACTACTGTATGAAAAATATTCACAATAGTTTTCAATTTCTTATTGCACAGATGAAGTCATTCTTAGAATCAGAATGCAGATGACCCTTGAACAACACAGTTTGGACTGTGCAGGTCCACTTATACACAGATTTTTTCAATAATAAATACTATAGGACTACAGTGTGGTTGGTTGAATCCCAGAATGGGAACCATGTATATGGAGGACAACTGTAAGTTATACGTAGATTTTCCACTGAGGGGGAGATTGGCACTCCTAACCCCCGATATTATTCAGGGGTCAACTGTAGTTTATGTATGAAGTTCTTCTGGATCTTTATTTAGCTCTTTTTCCACTGGTTGATGCAACCTCCATATTTCAGTAAATACAGTAAATTTCAGATGGAGGTGTATATTCATAAGCTACAAACTTAGAATCATGGTGAAGCAAAATCATAATTTACCTGGCAAGTTTTTTGACTCAACTGGTTATATAATTTATGGTAGGCTTAATTTAGGAACATCCACATTGTAGAGATACGTCAAGCCAGAATATATCTGTCTCTAATCAATTCCTATAGACTCTTTATTCCTCTTTGACACATTGTCCACGTGGGAATTAAAGAGAATTCACGGGTCTATGCAAAGGTATAGCATAGGTGGTAAAGACCTTGATAACCTAGTGAACATTTTCCAGCTTTTCCATCAATACACATGTACATCTAAAATAACTGTGGCAGTGTAGATCCAGGCATAATTAATTCTCACCATCTTACAAAGTGATTTTCACTGTCAATACCCAAAGCCTGGAGTGCCATTTCCTTGGCTGTTCTTCTCTTGGCCCCATCACTGAAGCCACTCTCTATGGCCACTATTACCTTGTATCACATCAGCCCTTGTTGGAGAAGGTCTTGAGTTACTGAGACAGAGGTTCAACATATTTGAGTGACTGATGACAAAGTAGCCACATTAGATCATGGAAGCCAATGGATATGGCTCATTTGAAAGGCAAGGAAGGAAGGTGAGATAGAGATAGCAGATGTCTTGGGATTGCAAAAGGGTGAGGCCAGTTGAGCAAGTTCAGGATACTGATGATTCCAAACAGACCAATAGGAAAGTCAAGAGGAAGGGAGTGGAGACGAGATGGCCAGAGGGAAGATGGAGAATCAGAACATGGTGACCATTTGACTAATGGTGATAGAGAAAACTTAGAAGATGTCTTTGGGGATAGTTTTCCCTTTGATTGATTTCAGTTTGCTAGTAAAGATTTTGCCTGTGTAGTAGAGCAAATTACCTTTGTGGAGTAAAAGATTGAGGGTACTGACCATGATCCTAGCATTCAGTACTTGCCTGGGCAGGGGAGTCCTAGCCAAGGTTACAAGTAAGCTTCAAGTACAATGTGCCCAGAAAGAAGCCACATTCCGTGTGAAAAATGTTAATCTTGAAAGAAAACATGCTGACTTCAATAAACCACTGGTAAGAGGTAGGAATCTAAATACTATGGAAGATGCAGTAAATGGAAAACTGGTGCTGAAGAGGGAATTTGTTTTTTAAATGGAAAAGAAGTTTGAGGAGGAAAATAAAAGTGAAGACCCAAAAGCAAGAGCTCTCAACCTTCTCTGCACATTAGGATTGTCCTGGTTGGTGTGGGGTGGACTTTTCTTCATTCCAATGGAACCCAGGGTTCCTTATCTTAAATTGAAACTTATTCCGGAAATAACCATCTTTCTAAAAGTTTATCTACCATTGGTCTAGTAATAAGGAAAAGTAGTTTTTAGTCCTATAACTGTTTAGTAACATTAGATAATTTACTTGTTATTCTTCACATCAAGATTTTATTTATAAAATGACATGTTTAGTTTATAGATGACATCTCTGGTATCCACCTATACGTCTCCCTATATAATAGGTTTTGGGATCAGATTCCTAGGGTTAAAAGTGGGAATTTACTTTCTGTTATTGTTGTTGTTGCAGGAACATGGGTCAGTTCTTTTACTTCCTATCTCTGATTTTCCTCCTTTGAAAAAGAGAGGTAAAGTTAGCTCTTACCATATAGCACAGAAATAAATAAGAAAGTATATGTACAACCAAACAATAACTAGAACATCCTAATCTTTTAAATATAAGCTCATGTATTTATATTAATTTTAAAATATAATCATAGAATATATATGTTCAATATTCTCTTCAATAATGATATAAGACAAATCTATATAACATAGTATAAAGCACATCTATATAATTATTAATAACATATCATATGCATTTTTCTGATATAACCTACATTTGTATATTGCATATTGTTAATATGTTAATTCCCAGACTGTGAATTAAAAGTCAACTATTTTAAAATATTTTACATGATTCATTATGTGAGACGTTATGTAGTAACCTCAATATGAACATTATGTTTACTTACTTTCAAATATTTCATTTTATAGTAAACAAATAAAAGTTTCTATTTAAAATCAATTGAAAACCATTCTTAAAATTTGCTGTAGGTAAGAATACCAAACAAAGAACAATGAGAAAGCTCAACATAAACCTCACTAATGCTTTTATGAACTATGATCTATTTGACACTATTAATACAAAAAGTATCCAGCATCATTTGGTATGCACTTCAGGCAAAAATGCTATTTTTTTTTTTTCAGAATTGAAAATAATTTATTCACAAACTACTAACATGTTTTAATTTGGTTTGCTATTGGAGAATGTAATTGTTCTATTTTACAATCAATTAGTGAAATAGTTACAAATATCAGCAGATTTGAACAAAGAAGGAAGATTTCTCTAATTTCATGAGCTATTGTTTAAAACCTTATAACTGAGAAAATAGGTAATTAAATGACATTTTTATTAGTAGTACAGCACCAAATTCTTAAAGCATCAGTCTTAGTAATCAAAGTAAATATAGAGGGCCTACATTTGCTTTTCAGAAAATTTGAACATGTGTTTAAAAATATCAAACCTAGCTAGGATGATCGAATACCAACATGTATATCTCTCAATATATATTTACACAATATTAGAATGGCTTATTAGAAAGTGTTAGAAAACTTACAGTTGAAGACAATGGAAAAATATTATCTTTGTTCACAAAAACACCAATGAGAATATCAATGAAAAAACATCTTAAAGTAATTACCTTTGTTTTAAAGGAAAGAAACATTTACTTCAATCTCTTCTGCTTAATAAAGTGCATTAATTTATTACAAAATGTTTTCTCTTTATTAAAAATATTTACCTTATTTGGCTAGTTATCATAAAAGTGTTATGTTTATTACATTGTAAAAGGTTTGATTAATGGAAATAACTGAAATAATAACAAAACCTTCTTTTGGAAAGCTTAATGCAATTGTTTTTTGAAAATGAGCAAATATAAGCAGAGCTTAATTGTTTTAAGTGAGGAGTGTTTCAGGAAAGGTGAATAAAACGAAATGGCTGAAGTTTATGTTAAATATAAAGAAGTAAGAAAATATTAAGGTAGAAAGATAATTCCAGGCAGGTAATGAATACCTCATTAAGAGATATGGATATTATTAAGTGCACATGGGGAGAAAGTGGAGTCTTGATCAGGTCACTGGAATGTTTCCGGAAGGTTGGGAAATGACAGTTATTGAGCATCTTAGGATAAAGGTCACATAGTAATAAGTGGAAGGTCTGGCATATGAGCTAAGAAAATGTTGACTCCAAAGCCCGCCTTCCCTCTATTACACTGCACTGCAAAGCAATGTGAGTGAATGGGGAGAGAACCAGTGCTTGGATTCCTAGAACTAACCAAGTGAATGAAAGGACCTCCTTTAGAAAATGAGGCCAGGAAAGAGAGAGAATAAAGTTTTTGAGTTTTAAATAATTGCACAGGGACAATAATAATGAAACATTATAGAACTGGGGATTGTATCATGATCCACGGCTAGTAAATCTCTCTCCAGTGTGTTGGGGGTGGGTAAGGATGGGAGGTTATAGGGCATAAGAAGCAAATAGTAGTAAACCTCCTGAAAACACAGAATGGGAAGATGTGAAAAGTAGAAGTCTGGCATTAAGACAGAATTAGTCGCAGGGCAAACATGGTGTGCATTAAGCCGCAATAAACCAAGACAAAATTTTTTCAGTAACAAGGTTGGGAAGAATAACAACTCAGAAAAACCTATTTTAGTTGTAAATTAGAAAATCACTGTTGCCATTTAGACATGGAATCAAGTGTCAACATAGGATCACTCAATACAAACGAAGGACTAGTTGAAGTTGGATAAAATGAATTACTAGAAGTATACATTTCCCTGAACATTCCCTAGCAATTTCATGAAATGCTAGAATAGGGTAAGGGAAAGTCAAAGATGCTTGACACATTGGACTGACTTGATAACCATTTATTGAATTGGCTTTATTACAGTTGAAACATTGATAGAAAGAGAGTTTTCACAGTAGGTCTGTAACACTCCCTGTTTACTAGTTAGATGAAGGTGACGAATAATCTTAACTAGATCTCCTTATAAAAATGTTAGTGGCATTTACTATTAGAAAGTACTGGAAGCTCCTATCTAAAAGATTCTTTTAGCAGAATATATTTATTCATATATATTGTTTAATGTAAACCTAGAAGTTATGGATTTATGAGGCATGGCTGACCGGAGACTGGAGCGCAGTAATATAAGCATGTTCTATTTAATGAAATGAGTATACAGAAAAGAAGTTTTGAAATCAAAACAGCTTCTTTTCTTGTGTACAGTTGCTTAAAAAAGTCTTACATTAATAGGAAATCACGGTCTGTTTCAATGGGGCATAAGAGACATTCTTAGAAGTTGCATCAGACATTTTTAATTCCTCCAGAGAAAGAAAATTTCCTCTGTGTTTGTTGTTTACCTGTTTCATTTGAATCATCAGTGAAGTTTGGTGTGATAATGTCTGTGAATCTCATTTGACAGTTAACCTTTGTTTTAACATAGGTGATTATCTGACAATCTTCAAAAAATAAGTATTTATTTATATCCACTGAGAATAAAAGCAGTGTTTGGTGTTATTTTTATGACTGTTGTCCAAATTATACACATAGAGAAAAGTGAAGTGTCCTTTTTATTCTACCATCATCCATCCATTGAAGAATTACCCTTCCACTGGGATTTCCTATTTAAATATTCATGTAATATTTATATTTGGCTCAATTATTTTAGAATTGTTCTGAATATTCCTTAATTCTATAAACCTTATCCAAGATAAAACTTAGCTTCACTGAATATCTAAAATGTCCTCGGCATTTTATACACATTGTCAGGAATAAACCTCAGAACACTCTGTGAAAGGAATGTTTGATTTATTTTACTCATGAGGCTAATGAGATATAGGAAAGTTAAGAAAAATATAATTTGTTATTCTCAGCAAATCTGAACCTTTTTTGGCCCTGGGGTTCTATCTTCCCTCATACTTTGTGATTGTTAGAAAACATGGCATATTAAGTAATAAAACTCCTGTGTTTTAGCCCATGGTCTTTCCTTTATTTCACTTCACCCTTTGGCACAGTTATGTTTTTATCTTCTCTACTTTTCAACTCTGTCGAACAGGTCTTTTTTGTATTCTACCCTATCCCACTCACCAATATCTTTAGAAATGTGTTGATTTTATCAAATAATCATTTGACATGTCTCTAAGGGCAAAAAAGTAACTTCTAGGGAAATAAGTGCTGGCTTAACATAAGGTTATGTGAATAACAACTACTTTTCCCTAATTTAGTTCTTTTATTTATAAAGATAGCTTAATTCTGTCACTGCTATAAACACCGAAATCTGAAAGATTTGGTAGGTAAGGCTATGGGCTTTTTCTCTGTCTCCTCACTTCAGGATCCAGAGAGCATTTTTTTCCTATTGGAAAATAATGGTTCTCTATTACTTCATTTAGTGATTTATCCATGTAATATATAGCCATATATTAAGTGTTTATGAAGTATCGACTAATCTCAAGTACTTTGCTATGTATTCAAAATAAAAAGTGCATTCATTTTTGTGATATTTTGCTCTAATATGTTCTAATGAATATAGCACCTCATTTTAGAAATACATATATTGGGGCTTCCCTGGTGGCGCAGTGGTTGAGAATCTGCCTGCCAATGCAGGGGACACGGGTTCGAGCCCTGGTCTGGGAAGATCCCACATGCCGCGGAGCAACTGAGCTCGTGAGCCACAATTACTGAGCCTGCGCGTCTGGAGCCTGTGCTCCACAACGGGAGAGGCCGCGATAGTGAGAGGCCCGCGCACCGCGATGAAGGGTGGCCCCCGCTCGCCACAACTGGAGAAAGCCCTCACACAGAAATGAAGACCCAACACAGCCAAAAAAAAAAAAAAAAAAAAAAAAAGAAATACATATATTGCTTTGTTTTAAAAAATTCTTAGTAAGAAAAGCAAAGTAGAATTATGTCCTAGTGGTAATGTACACATTATACATATATACATATGCATACAAGATATGCATAATCATATGTTCATGTATACATTATACATATATAATGATGTGCATTAATATGTATATATATGCATTATAGATATACACACTATATATATAGGTATTTATAATTCATAAGAAGTAAAAGATAAAAGAACAATATAATAATGGGACCATAAGAACTTGATACTTTAAGAGGTAACTAAAATACAATTTTTCAGCTATTAGGTGATTTAATTTGCCCACTAACTATCCCAGATATCTCACTCTGGAACCAGGAATTTCATCAAATAAACTATTGAAGAGTTTTACTACTCTTTGATCTACTAAGAAGAGATGAGCAAAAGTCAAATCAGGAAAATCAGTGCTCATAGGCTGTATTGAAAAAGTGATTAAAAATTAAGCCTGCAGTTTTGATTTGCATTTCTCTAATAATTAGCGATGCTGAACATCTTTTCATGTGCCCCTTGCCCATCTGTATGTCTTCTTTGGAGAAATGTCTATTTAGATCTTCTGCCCATTTTTTGATCAGGTTGTTTGTTTTGATGATACTAAGCCACATGTGCTGTTTGTAAATTTTGGTGACTAATCCCTTGTCAGTCACATCATTTGCAAATATTTTCTCCCATTCTGTGGGTTGTCTTTTTGTTTTGTTTATGGTTTCCTTTGCTGTGCAAAAGCTTTTGAGTTTAATTAGGCCCCATTTGTTTATTTTTGTTTTTCTTTTCATTACGCGGGGAAGCAGATTGAAAAAGACATTGCTGCGATTTATGCCAGAGAGTATTCTGCCAATGCTTTTCTCAAAGAGTTTTACAGTGTCCGGTCTCACATTTTGGTCTTTATTCCATTCCTTTATTACATTTTGAGTTTATTTTTGTGTATGGTGTTAGAGAATGCTCTGATTTCATTCTTTTACATGTAAAAGAATGTCCAGTTTTCCCAGCACCATTTATTAAAGAGACTCTTTCCTCCATTGTATAGTCTTGCTTCCTTTGTTGTAGATTAATTGACATTAGGTACATGGGTTTATTTCTGGGCTTTCTATCCTGTTCCATTGATCTATATCACACCAGTCAGAATGGCTATCATCAAAAAATCCACAAACAATAAATGCTGGAGAGGGTGTGGAGAAAAGGGAACCCTCTTGCACTGTTGGTGGGAATGCAAATTGGTGCTCCACTATGAGGAACAGTATGGGGGTTCCTTAAGAAACTAAAAACAGGGCTTCCCTGGTGGCGCAGTGGTTGAGAATCTGCCTGCCAATGCAGGGGACACGGGTTCGAGCCCTGGTCTGGGAAGATCCCATATGCCGCGGAGCGACTAAGCCCGTGAGCCACAATTGCTGAGCCTGCGCGTCTGGAGCCTGTGCTCCGCAACGGGAGAGGCCACGATAGTGAGAGGCCTGCGCACCGCGATGAAGAGTGGCCCCCACTTGCCGCAACTAGAGAAAGCCCTCGCACAGAAACGAAGACCCAACACAGCCATAAATAAATAAATAAATAAATAAAATTTAAAAAAAAAAAAATTAAAAAAAAAAAAAGACGACTCCTTCTTTAAAAAAAAAAAAAAAAAAAAAAAAAAAGAAACTAAAAACAGAGCTACCATACGATCCTGCAATCCCACTCCTGAGCATATACCCGGAGAAAAACATGGTCCAAAAGGATACATGCACTCCAATGTTCATTTCAGCGCTGTTTACAATAGCCAAGATATGGAAGCACCCTAAATGCCCATCCATAGAGGAATGGATAAAGAAGATGTGGTACATATATACAATGGAATATTACTCAGCCATTAAAAAGAATGAAACAATGCCATTTGCAGCAACATGGATGGACCTAGAGATTGTCATACTGAGTGAAGTAAGTCAGACAGAGAAAGAGAAGTATCCTATGATATTGCTTATATGTGGAATCTAAAAAAAAGGGATACAAATGAACTTATTTACAAAACAGAAACAGACTCACAGACTTAGAGAACAAACTTATGGTTACTGGGGGGAAGAGTGGGGGGGAGGGGTAGTTAGGGAGTTTGGGATTGACATGTA
This sequence comes from Balaenoptera musculus, assembly GCF_009873245.2. NCBI lineage: Eukaryota > Metazoa > Chordata > Mammalia > Artiodactyla > Balaenopteridae > Balaenoptera > Balaenoptera musculus. The sequence goes on along the minus strand of NC_045787.1, from coordinate 16,968,203 downwards.
TACACTGTTATATTTCAAATGGGTAACCAACAAGGGCCTACTGTATAGCACAGGGAACTCTGCTCAATATTCTGTAACAACCTAATTGGGAAAAGAATTTGAAAAAGAATAGATACATGTATATGTATAACTGAGTCACTTTGTTGTACACCTAAAACTAACACAACATTGTTAATCAACTATACTCCAATATAAAATAAAAAGTTAAAAAATAAATAAATCAGAAAATAAATAAGTAAAAAATTAAGCCTGTGCATAAATCTACTTTGGATCAGTATATGAGTCTCATTGTTAATGTTATGGGCTGAATTATGTTCCCCAAATATTTATATATGTTGAAACTCTAACCCCCAGTACCACATAATGTAACTGTATTTGGAGATAGGTTCCTTAAGGAGGCAGCTATGTTGAAATAAGTTTATTAGGGTGGACGGTAATCTGATTTGACTGGTGTCCTTATAAGAAAAGGAAATTAGGACACAGACGGGTACGGAGGGTAGACCATGTGAAGACTCATGGGGATTAACGCCATCGACAAGACATGGACAGAGGTCTCAGAAGAAAGCAATCTTGCTGACATTTTTATCTTGGACTTCCCAGCTTCCAAAACTGTGAGGAAATAAATTTTTGTTTGTAAGCTACCTAGTCTGTGGTACTTTGTTATAGCAGCCCAGGAAAACTCATGTAGTTAATATTTGAGCATTTTGTCCTTTTAGAATGTGAGTGTTCCTTAAAATATGAATTTTTCCTGTTTTTGTCATAAAAATAATTTGTCAACTTAATAGTATATAAAGCTACAAAATTACCTTTATTGTTTTGTTGCCTGATTAACTCATATAATAAAAAGTATAGTGTGCTACATATTTGAAAGAAAGCATTTTATATGATATTACAGATAATGTTAGCATGAGAAATAATCTGCAAATTTTATTTAATATCTGAATACTGTTTCATAATTAAATACATACTTTATTAGATAGCAGATTAACATTTTAAAAGTTGACTTCAATTTAGGAATAGCGAAAGTGAAAAAGAAAAATAGCTAACGGTTTTAAGACATCAGTAGTAATTGCTCTACAACTCAAATATCCAGAATAAAACCGTGATGTATTTTGATAAATTACAACATTTTAATGTAGCTTCACACAATTTAACATGCTTTGAAAAACATGGCATTCTAACAGGGATAGAATCAACAATGATATAATACTGGAAAATGTTAGTTAAATTTCTACCCACTCAATTCAATTGTTTTAAAAATTTAGTTTTAATTGATATGTGTAGTGTTTATTATTGTTGCATATGTATGTATGCATATATGTATATATGTGTATTTGTACATCTGCATAAATACATAAATATGCATATGCTAAGTGATGTCTAATAATTAAAGACAGAATGAATAGATCCAGGTTTGACTCAAGTCTTAAGTTATTAATGAAAAACATTTGTCAATGAAATAATTTTGTAATGCATTTATCCTTTATCTACCATGAATATTACATTACTGTGGAAACTATCTCTTGTCTCTCCAAAGTTATTAAAAATTATATGCATTTCAGTATCTTGTCTGGGGATGCAATTAAAGACTAGTAATCACAATTAAGACATTTAACTTTTTTCAAAATTGATTTTAAAAACTTTAAATATGACTAAATATGACTTTAAATATGACTAAAATCACATCAATTAATGTCACATACGATGGCACTAAAAGGAAGATGAAGTGCATATTTGCATTGCAATTGTCCCCTTGGAAATAAATGCAGTTCATACATTGAATAATAAAGGGAATAATTCGAATCCCATCTGAAAATCCAAATGAAATAATATGTCCGATTTCATTTGGTGACCAATTTGGAAAGCTCTTTGAAATACACTGCAAATGATAATTCTGCTTTATTAGTCATTGTTAGACCTTTTCATAGCATGTGAAAAATAGAAATGCACAATTTGCCTTTGAAACCAGACACGAGAATGGGTAACCTCATGAAGTAGTGAGTTTACCAGGGGCTCTCAAAAAGCAGCTTTAAGGCATTCTACCGTAAGCTTTTAGGACAGTCTATCTAGGATGTTGTAAAAGATATATACATATATTAGGGTATTAACATGAATCTATGGTTGGCAGACCAGAAATGAATTATGTTTATAGATCTCATTCCCTTAAAAACAGTGGGATCTAATTATCCTCCTTTTGCTTAGCAGGAATATAGATTAACCAGAGACAAATGGTTATATAAAATATTTTCAGTTTTTGGCAAAAAAACCTCTTCTTTCTGAATGTAGTAAGCACTATAATACACAATCCTGTCCTTTGGCTAGAGAGATATAAATAAAAAATGATCTTATTCTGTCAACAAAAGGATGCTTTCTATGTACTTTCTTTTTCTGCTTCAGGTACTGAGAGAGAGAGAAAGAGAGAGAGAGAGATTCCAAAAGACATGCAGGGAAATACTTCAGTACCAAACACTGAAAGAAGAGATGTGTTATTCTTTAAATTGAAATATTTATAACTAGTGCACAAGAGGAGTTATAAGAATGTTTTGGCAAGCTCTCTGGAATCTTCAAAGCAAATTGTAGGCCTTCAGGATGAATTTTGATTACATATTAGATTTCAAAGTAAGTTGGGAAAATTTTAATCAAAGCTTTTCTTAAGACTGGGCTTGGAATAAGTGGATAGCACTAAGGATTTATTATGAAAATTTCAAAATTATTGCTAGTAGGGTATATTCTGTTTAATTTTAGAATGTTTTCTCTATAAGAATGATCTATATATTGACGTTCCTATGCTTCTCTATTTCAGTGATGTTTTTATTATTTAAAAAGCAGAGAATTCTTCGATATCTTTATCTCATTTATGTCAGGCACACAGAATTAAGCATGTAAGGCCAAGATATTTACTGTCATATATGCACCTTGTTGAAGGAAAAGCCCATTAGAGAGAAAATACTAATAAATTATAAATTTTGAGTTATCAAACATTTAAAAAATGTTTCCCATTTTTCCAAAAGAATTTGTGGTGGACTACAAAATACGTCTAGTATAGGAACATAGAGATTTGCAGGATGGAAACAATAGAGTACTATTAAACTCGTAAGAGCCTGAAAATAGAAATGTGTGCAATAAATTCGGTACAGTTTTCTAATTTGAATGACAAAATTAGCTTGTAGCTTTCTGGTAGCGAAAGCACAAAGAGAATTATGCTAAGTTACAACTTTCAAAACTTGTAACTGGTATGTTAGTTATATGAACAAGTTTCAAAATTCATAACTTGTTTATAAAATTAATACACCAGTCCACTAAGAAATTCTAACAGGGGAAATGGTGCAATTCTGGCTTAAGTGAGGTGAAGATGACAGCAGAAGGAAAAACAACACCATTACCCAGAGAAAAACAAGACAGTATAGAATTCACAAGGTTTCTGTGAAACCTATAAATAACTGAAATTACTTTCCCTTATAACTGAGTCATTTTGCTCCAAGGAAAACTGCTCCTCTTTGATAGTTTTCAGCAGATCAGCTTGCCAAGGGAGAGGAAAATAAAACAACAAATTCTTACACGTTTCTCTTTTCATTGAGTTTCTCCATTTTTTGAAATTCATAAGACTTCCCTCTGCTGACAGTTTATGTGTGATTAATTTTTTCTTGTATATAAGTAATTTCAGTTGTATGTATAAATTACATATTGCAGGGGTTTTTTATTTTCAGAAAAGTAAAATTTTTATCTCTTACTGACATCTGAGAAAGTTAATCCTGGAAACTTCCTTAATAAATTAAATGATTCTTGTAATTTTATATGACATGTTCAACAACATTCTTACAGTAAACACAATAAAGTTTTCAATGTATAGTTATAATATTGCTAAATGAGTTCAATTGCACAACTACAAAATGTATTTCTAGAAAGCAGCTCTATGTAAGAACAAGCCACTTGTGCTGCTGTGTGCTGATCAACATGATTTAACAGTAAGATTTAGAATGTCTCTATTAATAGTTCTAAAGTTTTAGGGTAAGTTAGATTCACTTGAAAGGTTTTTAAAGTGCAGATTCTTCTACAAGTTCTAATCACAATTCTGCTTATTGGGTTTGATTTTTAATCCAAGATTTTTCAATAACTAACAGGATAAGTCTAATGTCTATGGCCCAGGACAGCACATTGGAAAAGACTGATTGGGGTTTTTTAAAAAAGTGCTTTGTAGACGCAGATGTAGAGAATGGACTTGAAGACACGGGGAGGGGGAAGGGTAAGCTGGGACAAAGTGAGAGAGTGGCATGGACTTATATATACTACCAAATGTAAAATAGATAGCTAGTGGGAAGCAGCTGCATAGCACAGGGAGATCAGCTCAGTGCTTTGTGACCACCTAGAGGGGTGGGATAGGGAGGGTGGGAGGGAGATGCAAGAGGGAGGAGATATGAAGATATATGCATATGTATAGCTGATTCACTTTGTTATAAAGCAGAAACTAACACACCATTGTAAAGCAATTATATTCCAATAAAGAGGTTAAAAAAATATGCACCTTAAAAAAAATTTTAAAGTGCTTTGTAAATCAGAGAAAATATCTTACAGAGTTTATTTCTCCCAACTGAGAAGTAACTATGCTACCAGTCATTTAATTCATTTTCATACACAAATCTGCACATGAATATTCATAGCAGCTGCATTTCTAATAGTCTCAAACTGGAAAGAAGCCAAATGTTTATCAGCATGTGAATGGATAAACAAAATGTTGTATAGCCATACAATGGAAGGCTACTCAACAATAAAAAGGAATAAACTACTGCATCTATGTAAGAACATGAATACATTTCAAAATTGTTATGCTCAAAGAAGCTAACATGTGATTCTATTTCCATAAAATGCTATGGAATGTAAACACATCTTTAGTGAATCAAGTAGATCCAGGTTTCCTGGAGCAGGGGTACCGGATGGGATGAAGTGCAAAGAGACGTAGCAAATTTTTGGGTTGGTTTTTTTTCACCTCTTGGTTGTGGTAGTGATGTCATGGGTGTACAAAGATGTCAAAATCCATTAAACTGTGCACTTTAAATAGGTGAAGTTTACTGTACATAAATGATTTACCAAAAAAGTTGCTATTTCTGAAAAGAAGCAGCCACCTTCCTTCATTTGAACAGTCATTCTTACCCAAGAATGGCAAATGTTTTCCAAATAAGCTAGACCATGATTGTTTAAAAGGATAGCAAATAAACAACCAAAGTCTTAGAATTCTACATTATTCAAAAATTTTTTTAAAATTTTAAAATGGAATATTTTCACAGAAGTTATTATCATCTGGCTCTATTATACAAAATTCATTATTAGGCATAGATTGTTTTTATACGCTTGACACATCACTTTTATAAATATAAACCAGTTATATAGTTGGGGCAGAGAAATTTCTTTCTCAAGGTACCTAAAATGAATTCAAGGGATTTGTGGTAAAACTCAGTCATTTTTTTCAGTTTTAGAAATTTCACCTGACCAGATTGTATTTGCCTCTGGGTAGACATGACTAATAATCAAGGCCAGAGCTTGATTTTATGGATTGCAGAGTTGTAATTTCATTAAATGTTCTATATTAACAAGTCTCTTAGGCTAAGGAAAAGGTACTAAAGGGGAAAGAGTAGAACCCTGAGATATAAGATTGGGATATTTAGACATACATAATAGAGGTTGAGAAACCTGAATAATTAAATTCTCCTGAAACTCCCTTGTTTTGCAGAAAGCTCAATGCCTTTCTTTCCAAGGTAATTAGCCTTCACATGCATTAAAAAATAAACTACTGAGGGAATTCCCTGGCAGTCCAGTTGTTAGGACTCCAATCTTTCACTGCAGGGGGCATGGGTTAGACTCCTGGTCGAGGAGCTAAGCAGCACAGCCAAAAAATAAAAAAATAATAAAATAGTAAACATGATTTTAAAAAAATACTGACTGATCCTTAAAACTCTTCTCGAGACTAAACCTCAGGATCCCTCATTGCTTCCAGACCTATAAAAACTAAACACACAAAATTCAGATGGCAAAGTAAAAGTCTTTTTATGTGAGCATATAGCTTGCTTATCACTAAAAGTATTTCAGGTTCTCCTTTTCCTTTATTGGTAGAAGTCTGGGAATTCCCACAGTGGTAGGTCCAGGAGAATAAAACATAACGGTGAATTGGGCCAAATGCTCTTATAGTTAACATCACTCTGGATTGAGGATTTCATGTGATGGCTGAAGGAGCTGGAAGTGTTGTTTACAGTCTACTAAGTTGGCTAATTAAAGCCTGGACCTAAAAATGAGTATTCATTAAGTTGAAATGCCAGAACTTCCCTCCAAACTATGGTTTTAAAGTCTTTGGGAATGATCATATAATAATGGATCTTTTTTTAAAGTTTGTTCAGTCACTTCTTACCCATATCACCCAGGAAGATCTGGAGTCGGTTCTTGAAGTAAGACATTAAAAGTTGATTAGTGAGAAGACACTAGTATCCTTCAAATAATTTATGGTGCTTGTCCTTTGTAGATTCAAGTTAATGGTGATGGATGCTGCAATTAAATTTTTCCCCTGATTTCAATGGAAATAATGGGATTCAGGAGATGTAGAGGCAAAGTGGCAGTAATTAACCATCAGAAAAAAATCTTGGTGCAATTATCACAATAAATCACAGAAAGAGACTCTTAGTAGGAGTGTTGTATTATTCAAAGATCTGTAAATATATCTAACTAATCACTGGGTAACCGGGAATGAAATAGGTTGGTCATACTAAGATAATATATGGAGGAGAGAAATTCTATCTGGTGGGCAGTCCCCATTTTTTAGTGGACTTTCTGGTTTTTTTGGCCGTGCTGTGCAGCTTGTGGGATCTTAGTTCCCCAACCAGGGATTGAACCCGGGCCCTTGGCAGTGAGAGCGTGGTCCTAACCACTGGACCACCACGGAATTCCCAAATTTAATTTTTTTTTTTTTTTTTTTGGCAATCCCCATTTTTTTGAGGAAGCCCAAGCAACCCCTTGAGGGGTCATGTCTGAGTTCCCAGCTCTAGCCAGCACCAACCTGCCTGTAATATGTGTGAACCATCTTAAAAGTGGTTCCTTCTGCCCCAGTTGAGCCACTCCATCTCATACTATGTGGGTTAGTGATAAGCCACTCTCTACACCCTTTGAGTTTTATCTAGATTGCATATTCATAAGCAAAATAACTTACTTTTGCTCCTGTAAGTCATGAGGTCTTGAGGCGACTGTTTATGCAACAATAAATTACTGGAACAGGCATATTGAATTTTTCCTCTAAACTGAAAGATGCATTCCTATAACTTGTACTACCCACCGCAAAGTTATATGGCACAACTCTTAGCGTGCCTCTTTGAATTTTAGAGACAGTATATACCACATAGGGCTACATTGCACTGATCTATTTTGAAAAGCAGTTCATGGCTTGATACTAAGGCATCATAGGAACTAATGTCTAATTCTTGAAACCCCAGAGACTTTAACTGCTCATCATGAACTTGTTAATATAGTATCTGCCACATCATGGACTTGGACACATACAGTAGGAATCTATTTTTAAATGGGAATGGTATACATGAACCTGATTGCCTGTATTTCCTTCAGTTCCTGTCTCAAGCTTCATGATGAAGTCTCCACAATCAGACAACAGAGGAGAGAGAAAAAACAAAATGCATGGGTCTGGATGATGTTTGGGTTGGCTAAGCCTGCTGCACCGTATACATGTGAACACTTACATTTTCCGAGCCCTACGGAGGGGTGACTGAAGACATGGGAGAGGCGAAATCCTCCCAAAGGACAGAAACACCTGCATTTCAAATAATACACTATGCTGTTCACACGGTGTGGAAGAGAATGTGGCCTGAGGTTTGGGTCTTAACACAAGGTCAGTGATTGATGGTACAGATGACTGGACAAGGGCTTGGAAAAACAAGATAATTTAACTGGTAACATGGAGTCCTAGGGGGTTGGTCCAAAGGGTAATTGATTCTGATTATTTTGGAGGAAATTAAGTCGCTATTACAAAAGGGGAACAAGGAAGAATATTTCTGGAAATCAGGACATTCAATGAAATAACTTTTTCCCAGAGAGTTCAGGTCTATAGAAAGCTATAGCGATCCAAAAAAAGAATATCACTGGACTGAGGTACAGCGGGAGATAAGGATAAGAGGGAAAGGATGATGGAAGCAAAAAGCTATACTGACGACTAGGTAGAGACGTGGGGCTCTTACAGAGTCCGTGACTGCAGTGCCCACTGTTTCCCACCAGCTTCAGTTGTATAGAGTTCAGATTTACAGATGAACAAACAAGCTGAAAGAGGCTTCACCAATACCAAGCTTACTTAGCTTTATAAATCAAGACAGATGATGTAATTGAAAATGATAGAAGGAGGATCTTCAAAACTCCTCTCCTTCTTAAACTCAATGAGAACACTGGCAAGGCTTTGGTTAGAATCTACTTTTTCAGAACTCTAGAACTTAACTAAATCATTACAGCAATTCAGGGGGCCCTTATTTTTTAAAAATGGCTGAATTTTGGTAACAACAGCAAGCTTTGAGGTGTTTTTACTGGTCCTTATTTTCACTCCCTGTTCCCTCTCTACAGTAACCTTGAAAAACAACCACCTGTAAACATGGTGAAAATCAGCAGCCTGGCAACCGCTGGAAGAAGAGAGTAGGGTTGGGGCCGAGCTTCTTTATATGAGCACTGTCATTGTTTGAGCTGTCTGGTGGTTTCCCAGACACCACTTACAAAGTTGTCATTATTATATTCGACTCAAAGCTTATCTAAGGAGAACAAACTTTTCCGGGGGTGGGTTTTCAAGAACAATCAGAGGCAACAGTTTAATATTGTGACTGCCTGGGGAGGTGAATAATGGTTTGGGAAAACAAAAGGCTAAAGAAAAAGCTTACAGTGAACGCTAAAAAAAGATGTCCATAGAGGACTTTGAAAGGCTCTAACATATTCCTGGAAATCTAAGATACCACATGAACAATTAGGGCTGTGCCTATACGCAAACTTGTGTCCATGCACAGGGAAGAACTGAGAAGCCCTAAGCTCTTACCTTAACCCAACCTGGAAGCTCTGTGCAAGTAGAAGGTGAAGACGAAGGTGTAGTGGAACACTGCCCCGTGAGCGTCGAAGGTGGGTACCAACATGCATGTTGAATCACCCAGCAAAGACTGAGACACTTGTTAGTGTCAGGAATTTATGGAGATCTGTGTTCAATCTGACCACTAAGCTTGACCAGCAAGGTTGTCAACAGCCACACAAGATAAATAAAACAGACATCACATAATTATTTCAGAAAAGAAGCTAAACAAACAGCAATAACAAGCAGCAACAATAAAGAAGCCCTGGTGTGGAGTAGAATCTGATTTCCAGATTTGCTACATTATTTAAAAATTTTCACTGTCACAGCCAAGAAAAGCCCCGCTGACACAATGGCTAAGTATAATATGGTATCTTGGAACAGAAAAAGGACAACAGATAAAAAGTAAGGAAATTTGAATAAAATATGGACTTTAATATTAATGCATCAATATTGGTGACTTGGTTGTATTAATAATACTTAATTGGAACCAATGCACCATACTAATGTCAGATAATAATTCGAGAAACTGGGTGTGTGGTATATGGGAACTCTTACATTATTTTTGTAATGACTCTCTAAATCTAAATCTGTGCTATAGTGCAAAGTTCATTTTAAAATAAAATAAATGAGACTGCCTGAAAAAAAATTCAGACCATTTCATCTGACTTTCATTGTTAGAACTTTGACTCACACAAGTGATTAATACAGGTGTGTCTTGTACTGATCCAGGGAAATACAGTTTTCAGAAGAACATGTAGGGAAGCAGTGGTGGGAAGTAGAAGACGCCAGGTAGCAGCAGCACCCTGAGAGGACTGTTGGCTGGAGAAAAGGAAAAGGCTGCACAGTGTTGATACCACGGCCACCTCCTAGTTTTCAAGGTTCTAGTAGGTGAGAGAAAAACTCTCAGTTATTTAGAAAATATTATTTGAGGAAACTCTGATAACGGATAACAAATGTTTTGGTATTAATATGCTTAATTTTCACCTATAATATTAACACCTTATTCTCACGAACTGTTGCATGTAAATTGGTTTCCATGTAAGTTGGTAAAAATAAAAAATGGTAGAATTCTTAAAATGCAATCAACTGCTGTTCCATTTATAGGAAGTTTTTTTTAAATTTTGAGGGCACATTCAATTGGTTAACTTAAAAATAATTGGAAATTTACCAAAACCCAAAGAGAAAAATGGGAAAAAATATATGATCTGTTGGTTCAAAAATCAGCAAATTCAAATCTTTAATCAACATACATCAGTCTCACTGCAAATTTCTGGTTTTACATGCTAAAATAAAGTATCTGTTGTTAGTTGTTCCTATTAAAAGAATAGCAAGCCTGTTATTATCCAGTTGTAGAAACTGCTCTGGGAAATATTCTCATACATTGCTGAAAATATAAATATTGCACATTTTCTAGAGGGTGTAATTTCCATGTGTACCAAAGTCATTTAAACTATGCATGCCCTTTGACACCAAAATCCAAATTATAAGAATTTATATTAAGAAAATTATTTGAAAAGTGATACTGGATATATATTTTCAAATTAAAAAAAAAACCTCAGATATATATCCACAGGATATATTAATGATAGAATGTTTAGCCATTAAAAAAATGAGACATTATCAGATGCATTTAAGTGAAAAATATGATATTTTGTGAATAGAAAAAACATGAAAATAATAACGATGATAATGATAGTATTTGCTGAGTACTGACTTTGTATCAAACACTTCTGCAAATACTTAACATGTACTAAATCATACACTTCTATCTCCCCCTACCCTTACACAGTAAGATAAGTATTTTACAGAGGAGAAAACTGAGGCACAGAAAAATTAAATAACTTCTCTAAGGACACATAGCTAAAAATTGTAGCTGAGATACTAACTCAAGCAGTCAGGCTCTGAATGCCAAGGTCTGAATCACCATCCCAATAACTCTCTAGCTGCACTGAGGATGCAGAAGATGATTCAATTTGTATCACAGAGTGAACCAACAAATACAATACATGTCACTTATGTCCAGGGAACAATTTGTCATAAAAGCAAAATGGCCATTCTGCATTGGTTACACATCTGTAAGAAAAAGCTTTCTATCTCCAGTCCAAACAGAAACTTCTTTTACTCACTAATACTGAAGGCTCTGAAGTCAACCAATGAGATATATTTTATAAAGACAGAAGAGGCAATTTTTAGTTCCAATGTATCATGCATCATATGGTTTACTCTGAGTTTTGCAATATTTATTTCGTCTCTGGCTAACAGGAAAATTTCATCTTGTCAACTGGTTGTCTAGGAGCAGTATTTGATTGCTAGCTGAACTTCTGCCAAATGCTTTCCTTCACCAAAAAAGAAAAAAAATGTATGTTTGAAATAACTGTTTTATAGTTCAGTCAGCTGAGATTGTAGAGAATTCTTCTGAGCTAGGTTTAAAAAAGCGTTTGGTTTAGTAATAAGGACTTTCCCCTCTCTTGACCACAAAAGCACTCTGTGACTAGACACATGCATCTATAGGATTCAATATTGAACTAAAATTTGTTTTACTTTGTGGAGGTGTTTGAGTTTTTGTTTTTCTTCAAGTCTGCAAATTTGCACATTTATGTAATGTTGAGTATGCTTTGTGATATTTTGTGGAGATGTAACTGAACAAAATCCTAAGTAGAAAATCAGTTTATGTCATAAGATAGGTGAAACAGTACTCCAGTTATCTAGAACTATGTAAAAACCTATCATACAAATTGGTGAATTAAACGATACTGCATTGCTATGTTTGAAGATTTTGTGTGTCAGAATTTCAACTGTGTGATTGTTCAGTTCCCCCTGGTGTAAACTAGGATTCTAGGTAATGTTCAGCTGGCAGCATCTCTGGTAAGGAATGTCCAAGATGATATGATTCATAAGCCCAGGACCTTTGCAGGATGACCAGAAGGGTGGGCTCAGCTGGGCCTTCCTCTCCTTTCTAACCAGAGCATCCCCTGCCATCTGTCCTTTAGGGTTATCAGACATTTTACCTGTGTACTTAAGACTCCAAGATTCCAAGGCAGAAACTGCTAGTCCTCTTAAATGCTAGCCCCAGGACAGGCAGAGAGTCATACTGCCACACTCTACTGGTCAGAGCAGTCAGTGGCCAGTTTACATTCAAAGGAGAGGAAATAAACTCCACTGCTCAATGGAAAAAAATACCAAAGAACTTGTAGCACTATCAATACCCCACAAACAATGATCTTTCTATAATTTTTAAAATACTTGCAGAATGTCAGAGAGTATACAGAATCTAAATTAGTTTATTGTTATTTCTTTACATGGAACTCTAACATAGACTTAGGAATACTTTTATCTATACACATTTAAATACACTTCATTTGCCTTCAGATTCAGCTTTGAGTACAGCCTGAAAAAAGAAGATTTTTATAATCAAGTTTTCACAATGAAATAATGTCTCAAAAATAAATTAAATTTTCATCAGTATCAATGACTCACAAAGCTCAAACCATAAACTAACACTGTCATTGAATTCCCATTTTCAACACCAAGACTGAAATATCAGTCAGTCTTTTGTAATGATTATTAAATCACATATACACTCAGTTGAGCCAAACTATTTCTCATTTCTCTTGGAATGTAAAATTCATATTATTAATTCTTCTTGGCAAGTTGGTAGTAAAAGCCACTATAATAACTATATCTGTTGTTAGAAATATTTGCATAATTAATTCACCTGGTAAATTATATTTTATGCTTAGGAAGCTGTTATATCAACAGAACATATAATTAACCCTCTTGTAATTTTTGTTAAATTTCAGCTTTATTGAGGTATAATTGACATATAAAATTGAAAGATATTTAAAGAGTACATTGTGGTGATTTGATATATATATTTATAGTGAAAGGATCCCCCCCGCAATCCAGTTAATTGGCACATTCATCACCTGCTAGAATGACAGGAATACACATTTTTTGTCTTATTCTCACCAAAGTGTACTGTTTTATTTTATTTTCAACCATTTTTAATTAAAGCATAGTATAGATTTATACAAATATTACTAGACCACAAACTTATATTTATTCAAACAATAAAAAAATTAATTCTAAAAACATTTTTGAAATTATTTTTCTCCTCCAGGTAGTGGACTCATACTCACATGTTGAAAACTTAAAAGGTCTGTTTCTTGCTATGTTTTCACTTCAGTGGGTCCAATTATTCACCTGTGGATCAGTGCCAATGCCACACCAGGTAAACAATGTTGACTGCTTGATTCATTTCTCATGATACTCAAAGCAAAATGCTGCATTTGGGTTGGAAGCTCATCAATCTTTGAGGTTGAGTGCAGTGAGAATCCTAAGTGCACTCTGTTCTGACAGCATTAAAGATGAGATTTGAAGCTCTCCCACTGCAGCACTACAGCTTACCTGTAGTTGATACTACTGTAAATGACAGCCTCATAGTAATCTAATCAATAATTTAAGTTTTCTCCCCTGGACTGAAACATCAACCAGGGAAGGCATTTCTAAAGTAATACATTTGGTGTTTGGATAAAAGAGTTTTGGCATTTCAGAGCAGTGATTCATCCAAATTGAAATGTTCTATTTGCAAACTCCGCCACATTCATTAATGATTTAAAATCACCTACTGTCTTTCAGCAGTTTTTCCATTGTTTATTTCCACCAAGGTGGGGATAATTCACTTCATTTTTTTCCATTCCAGGTTGTAATTGAACAAATATATTTTATGGCATGTTACAGCATATCATTACTTTGGCACTCTGTAAATTTCTCACCTGAGAGGAGTGTTGAAATTGTGGCTATACAGTTAACCATTCACTATTTTTGTTCAATATTTGTAATTTATCCACTAACATCCATTCATTTATTATTTATACCTCACTACTTCTAAACTTAGTTTCAAGTGAATTATTAATCCAGAATTACAAATTGTAAAGTTCTAATGGAATAAGTAAAATATTAAGTAAAAGCACACATGTAAAATTACAACTTTTCTTTAAAAAATAATGAAAAAAAAGACTACTTTGTAAAAATATTTAGTTTATTTTTCTGATAGAATAGTAGAAACCTTGAGGTAATCACATGTCATGTATTTATGTTTAAACAAAATTTAATGTAATGAAGGTTTTCCTAAGATCATATATATATATATGATCATAAGACTATCAGAAATTTATTTGCATTTATTCAGTTATTGCAATCTGCACCACATGTTTTTCAGGTTATGTTGACTCTCATTTTGTCTAAGACTGAAAATAACAATTTGCCATGTTAACAGAAAATTTATGAACAAGTAAGCACTTTTGGGACAATGGGAGCATCATTTAATCTATTGTGACTTTTATGTGAAAGTAATTAATGTGATGGGAAAAATAAAACTTAATAGTGTCTTTGCCCGTTTGCAAATATATACCAAAGAATGTGTTTACGTTTTAGAAAATTATAATCCTAAATTTTCTCAGAAAAAATTTTTGGTTTATTTTCCACCCAATGGATCAGGTGTTATGTATAAACACATAATACTTAAATTTTAAAATGAATTCATTTTAATCAAAAGCTGGGTTGTTTTAGAAAAGATCAACAAAATGTAAAAGCTTTCAAAATTGAAAGCTTTCAATGGAAAAATAGGGAAGATTGAATTACAAAAGTCAGCAGTTAGAGAGAAAATTACAACCTACTTTACAGAGATTTTAAAAAGATTACAAAGAGATACTAAAAACAACTGTCTACCACAAATTAGACAATTCTTAGAAAACACAAACTACCACAAGTACCTCAAGAAGAAATAGAGCAATTATGAATGCAATAAACACATAGACAACATCATACTTAATGGAGTAAGACTGAATACTTTCCTCCTACCATCTGGAATAAGAGAATTCCCTCTCTTGCCACTCCTATAAACATTGTACTGGAAGTTTAAGCTAGGATAATTAAAGAAAAATGTAATAAAAAGCATCCAGATAAATCCATTTTGCTAGGTATGGGGTAAAGTATTGTTCAGGGAGTTTAGCTGAAGACAGCAAAATCCACTCTAAGTTAAGCATGAAGAAAATTATTAAAGAAAACATATCAAATTACTGGAAGACCTACTGAAATAGGCTGTAAACTGAACTTCCAGGCATAATTCATAATAGAGCCCCAAATAGCTGCCCCAATAAAAAGCTGCAGTCTCCAGTGATCCTAGAAATACATAGCCTCTGCAGCTATATACAAGCAAAATGAAAGTTTTTTTGGAAACAAATTTTCCTCCAAGAGTTTCCAAGGACATTTTTGTCATTTTGCAAACATGTAATATTACATATTACAAATATGTGCTCCATCAAGAAAATAAGGGTATATAAAGGGGAACAAAGATGCAAGAATCAAAGGTTAGTGTGGCAGGTAGACACACAGGAGGTCCCGCATGACCTCAGTCTCATGGTTCTTATGCAATTGTGTGACCTCCTCCAATTGAGTGTGAGTGAGGTATGTGGCTTGCTTCTAAACAATAGAGGATAGTGAGTTCCATATAATTTTCATGTTGAAAATGACATGAAAAAAACATGAAAAAAAAATCCTAAGACTTTCTTTGATTTTTACAATGTTGTGACTTTTAAAGTTACTGGCAAGTTTTGTTCTATCTAATGTTTATCATAATTAGATACAGATTATACATTTTTTTTTGGTCAAGAATACCGTTGCATCCTTTCAAGTGGTACAAAATTTTGAGTTGTCACATTAGTGATGAACTAATTTTTTTTTTAATTTTTATTGGAGTATAGTTGCTTTACAACTTTGTGTTAGTTTCTGCTGTGCGGCAAAGTGAATCAGCTATACGTATACATATATCGCTTCCTTTTTGGATTTCCTTCCCATTTAAGTCACCACAGAGCACTGAGTAGAGTTCCCTGTGCTATACAGTAGGTTCTCATTAGTTATCTGTTTTATATATAGTAGTGTATGTATGTCAATCCCAATCTCCCAATTCATCCCACCCCCCTTTCCCTCCTTGGTGTTCATACGTTTGTTCTCTACATCTGTGTCTCTCTTTATGCTTTGAAAATAAGTTCATCTGTACCATTTTTCTAGATTCCATATATATATATGTGTTAATATACAGTATTTGTTTTTCTCTTTCTGACTTACTTCACTCTGTATGACAGTCTTTAGGTCCATCCACGTCTCTGCAAATGGCACAATTTCGAACTAATTTTGATTGCATGATTTGTTGAAGTCAGCCAAGTTTCTCCACTGGAAAGTAACTGTTTGCCCCTTTGTGATTAGCAAGTGCATTTTGTGGGGAGCTATTCTGATATCATGCAATTTTTCATTTTTCATGGAAATTTTTCCCACGGTTTATGCATCCGTTTATATTTTATGCCAAAATTAATCATTGTGTCATAGTTGCCATATGGCGGTTTTCTAATTCCAACATTTGACTTACATTTATGATTTGTCCTTTTACTGTAAGAAAGAGCCCCCTTTTCTCCCTATTCATGTATTTATTTATTGTATCATTATAAGTACATATAACCGCTCTGAAGGAGCCTTGATTTTTTTTTAGTGGTGAATGTAATTAGAGCCCAAGTTTTCAGTGCTAGTTATGTTCCCAGCTCTCACTTTTTCAGAGGACATAGCTAAAGCACACACACACACACACACACACATTACAGTTGTTTTTTTCTATCTATCTGTTGAAAACCATGAGTTCAACACTAGTACCTCTAATTCCAATTCTAATTCAATACCAGAATCTATAATCTAACTTCCTCCCTTTCATTTCTGTATCCCCTGACTGTGGGGTACTGTAGTGGGATTCTCTAAAGTAATATTTTTTTCCTAAAAACTCTATTAATTTCCATAAGTTTGAGCTTTTTACACTCCTGATGTGGGTTAATCATCTAAACAAAATTTACTTAATTTGAAATTTCTTTGTGATAATCTCTTTGCTCACTTTTGGTATCTAATATCATTCAACTTAATATTTCAGCCAAAACTTACATATTGGTTCCCTGTTACATATATACTTTGGTACTGAAATAGTTAAAAATCATATTTACCCTATACTTTATTCTTTCAAAATAAAACATGGAGGTAGGGCATCTGAAAATTTTTTCAATGTAATAGTTCCATAGTTTCTTACATTCTAAGAATTTAGTCTTAGAATGTAACTCTATAAATACTCTTAACTGCTTTAGTGGAACATCATCAGATTACCAGTAACTGTTTTCACCTTTCCTGTTCTTACTGCATGACATCTTCTTATATAACTCAATGATTTGGATTTAAATTGGATCTGAGTTACAATTTCAGACCTCTCAGCCTAAATTGATAAGGGAAGAAGAGCTAAGAGTTATTTTTTACCTGAATAAAAGGTGTAGGACGCCACCTATATAAACATGCTAAAGAATATGCACTTTACATGCCTAATAGGAAAAAATCCACAGTTGAATATGCTAATTTTGCCCTAAATCAGTAAATGTGGAGGAAAATACCCAAAATAAAAATAGCAATTTTTGAATTCTAGATAATAAGTAATAAAATACCATCAAACAGGAATATTTTATTCAAGTTATCTCTTTTAAAAATAATTTTCCATTTTTCTAATATTTTAAAAATTATTTATTATCACTCTTTGATATTTTATTAACATATGTTTCTTTGTTTTCCAAACTTTCATTCAGAAAATTGCTTTTTACTATATTAATAAAAAGTTGACCTGTGTAAAAGCATCCCTAGAAGAAGCATCTGAGGCAAATCACACTGTAATATTCATACTTTCAAAATGGAAATTGATATAAAATTTTGTTAAAGCCTATATCATAGATTTAAAGTTCAATAAATTATTAATAAAGAATATTTGAGATAGAAGTGGTCTATATATACAAATATATATACACATTTGTATAGTGAACACTGACTTATTCTAATATTTTTATCCTTATCTTCCATTATAAAATCAAAATAAATGTTAAGCAATTCTAATTATTTTGCTGCCTGCATTATTCTTGAGGGATTAGGAAATAAGTATCAGTCAAATATTGTCTTTTGAATAATTGCAGGGTACAAAAAAAATCATAAAAATATCCAAGAGGTAATTTATATGATCTTTGAAAGTATTCATGGAGTGGTATAAATGTGAGGAAAAAAATAATTGAAGGATTTAGAATATGATATGATCTCTAAAGACATTTTGCAATTCTAAGATTTTCTAATTCTCTAATTACAGACTTCGAAGTGGTGAATATATTTTAAATTTAAGCCATTTATTACTATTATATAGTTCAAAGTCATAAATGAATTTACAATGTCAGTTCATTTTGTTTTGTAAGTGGTATATACTGTTTTATTTCCCATAATTAATTTTCCAAATCAGAATCTACCCTGCATTTTTAGAAGACTGCTGTGGTATCTTCTTCTTTGTAAATTAGATTCCTATTAACCAGATTCAGAGAGTATGGTACAAAAAAAACATAATTAAAATGATAAATAGGGTTGTTTAAATCACTGTTAATGATCAATACATCATGGACTTCAAATAAAAGTCTGGACACTAGTATTGGCATATGTACTTGACTAGCAGGCCTCGGTGAGGGTCCTGAAAACCTGCTTAGTAGATCCTACTTATAAACACGGCATTCTAAAAAGGAGGCCAAATTATAAGCAGAATTTTATTTGGACAGAGTGGAGTAAGAATGAAGGGAATTGGCTGGTCATTTAAAGGTGGTTAACATAGCCAGCAATCAGCTAGTATCCCAGAAATGAGGCAGTATCTTTCCCAGGATGAGGTTCCCACATCTCACTCCTCTCATGCCAAAGGGTAGGTAATATAACACCACCTCAACCCACCTTTGGAAAATATCTGGTGCCCTATTCTGGTACATAACATATATAGTAGCCTGACCAAGGTCATTTTGTAATGATACCATTTTCCAGCTAACTTTCTTCTTCAGAATTTCACAAAATGAAATTTGCAATGTGCTTGAGATGAAGAAAAATTAAAGATTACTGTATATTAGAGAAGCTATATAAATGCAATCCTAAATTACAGAAGTTTTACATAGACATGTTACTTTTTAGCTCATATAATTCTTCCATGCATGTATTCTTGGTTAGTGAGTCTTTTTTCCACATGGTGATTCAGGTTCCCAGGCTCCTTCTATTTCGTTTTTTTTTTTAACATCTTTATTGGAGTATAATTGCTTTACAATGTTGTGTTAGTTTCTGCTGTATAACAAAGTGAATCAGCTATATTTATACATATATCCCCATATGCCCTTCCTCTTGCGTCTCCCTCCCACCCTCCTTATCCCACCCCTCTAAGTGGTCACAAAGCATCGAGCTGATCTCCCTGTGCTATGCAGCTGTTTCCCACTAGATATCTATTTTATATTTGGTAGTCACTGGGTCCATAGCACCCAGCTAATTGTAACTGAAAGTGATGGTGCAGATGCCCTTCTTCAATAAACTCTTGTCTAAGAGTGTCATACAGTTCCATTCAGAGTGGAAAGAAACAAGTCACTTGGCTGTACCTAGGTTTAATGAGGCCTAAGAAATATAGGCCCTGGTGGGCAGCTGATTCCCATCAACAACTACACACTATGGAAGGAAAATCATAAATTTTTGTTGGATAACCAGCTATGTCTGCAACCTGTTGATTATCAATTCCATCTTATATAGCTGAGAACTGTGACTCAAAGGTTAATTTTTTTTCCAATATTACACAGCTAGTATATGGTAGAGTTACGATTGAAAATTTCATCTCTCTTTTCACTCCACCACCCTCAAAATGCTTGTGTTTTATTTCATTTGCCCTTTATTATTAGGTCACATAAATATAAACATGTACTAAGAAAAATATTGGCAACATTTATAAACTACTGCTCATAAAGTTTTTAAATGCTCTTTTTCATATACCAAATTCTTCAAAGAACAGAATATGAAGCAGAGGGCTTTGTACTTGCACATTACTCAGAACTGCAGAGAGAAGAGGATTATGTCACCTTACCTAAGGATGGGGCCTGGTTGCTGGGAGAACCACCCACGTGATTAGAGGGTTGGCACTTTCGGTCCCATTCCCCTGACCTCCTGCGAGAGGAGAGGGAGTGGAGGTTTCATCGATCACCAGTGGCTAATGGTTTAATGTCATGTCTGTGTAATGAAACTTCCATAAAAATCCAAAGGGACAAGTTTGGAGAGCTTCCTAGTTGATGAATAAGTGGAGATTTGGGAGAGCAGTGAGTTAGAAGAGGATTTGGAGGCTCCTTGCCTTCTCCTCATGCCCTGCCTTGAGCTTCTCTTCCATCTGGCTGTTCCTGAATTATATCCTTTTACAATAAACCAGTGATCTAGTAAGTAAAAGGTTTCTCTCAGTTCTCTGAGCCCCCCAAGCAAAATGAACAAAGGATGGGTCTTTAGAACCTTCAGTCTGTAATTGGTTGGGCAGAAGCACAGGTAACCATCTGGATCAGAATTGGCATCTGATGTGTGTGTGTGAGGGGCCATTCTTTGTGGGACTGAGCCCTTAACCTGTGGGATCTGACACTGTCCGGATAGTTAGTGTCAGAACTGAGTTGAATCATAGGACACTCGGCTGGTGTCAGAGAATTGCTTGGTGGTATGGAGACTTCTGACTCCTCTCCCTTCATCAGAATTGGAATTGGAAGTTGAATAATTTCAATGAAAAATACATAGTATTTTTCAAATCTAGTTCCTATATAATTACTCCCTTTAAATATACTATTTTTAAGCTGGTGAACTAAACTCAACCCTAGGCTCATTAAAGCTCAAGTAAGTCTTATTTCTAGGATTAGAATATTGTATTCAAGGATCCACAAAGAATATTTGAAGTTTCCATATATTTTCAAATATATATATAATGGATAACATATATAATAACTTACAAAGTTTATGTACTAGACAAAATTGTACCGTTTATTCTATTTAAAATAGCCTATTACGGTATAAGATACAGAGTTTAAAATAAAATTGCTGTCACTGAGCTATTTGTTCCGTAGCAGATGTCAATAAAAAGCTTTCTATTACATGTTAAATAAAGCCTTAGTGAAGGTCGAATTTAGAATAAAGTAGAGATGACCTATTATAATTCATAATAGACAGTGACAGCAACCCTTCTTATGTTCAATGTCAAACTCTCCCTGAAGAAAAATTTTAAGGAGTTACTGGAGAAGCAGGTATGCCTCATTTACAGGGGCTATTTTCTTCTCTTTAATTTCAAGTAGAGTGAAATATTGTTAGAGCCTACAGACAAGTTCAAGTGGAAATTTTACCTTTGTTAGAGTTGTTTGTGTAGCTGAAATGTCCACAGGCTCAATCTCTTCAGTTCATCCGTGGCCAGGTAGGTGTATGTAAACAATTAACCTCCAGATACAAAAACCAAGATGACAACTGCATGAGAACAACAAAATAGTCCTCTGGCTGGTGTCTCTACATAATATTTCATGGTGTCCTTTCTTTGCTTTACTGAGTCCCCATGTGTCCCAATGCACAACCCACGGTGCTTCCTGAGAAGGCTCACTGCCCATGTGCTAATGCACTGAGAACCCCCAAATTCGGGTGAACAAACTGTTAAAAACTCAAGGTTGCCATGATAAGTATGATTCTGTGTAGAATGAATAAAAGAGCCTTTCAACAATTTGTTATGTGTCTTTTTAACTGGGGTAGCTGGCATTGTTGCGGCTGCATCCCCCTCAAACTCAAGTCTATGTACCACAAAGCCACTTACTGCAGACACGTGTGGCTCTCTGATGGCTTTATTTCTGGGCATGTGCATGGGCACCGCCCGCTCCAGGCAAGCTTGGAGGACCATAGAATTAATGACCTGAGTCATGTAGGAACCATCAATCCATGGCGGAGAGAGAGTTGTCTCCCTTGCCCCCAAGAGGGTAACTCTGAGGTGTGTGCTACATCTCTGTGAGCTTGGAAGCATGAAAAGCCTCACTCACTGACAGCAATAAGATGTTAATAAGGCACATTTTATTGGCTTTCTTCCTATCTTATCTCATTTTCCACTCTCATCTATTGCTTCCTGATTCTTCTCAAATAAATTATTTGTACACCAATTATTATCTTAGCATCTACTTCCGAAGGAAACCAAACTAAGAATCAAGGCGGTCCCATAAATCCTTCTTAAACGGTTCCACTGTTTTCCACTTGCGCTATTTGTCCTCAGGCTAATCCAAACCTTACCTGTAAGTTACATATTGTGTGTCATTTATATGTACCTTTCCTCATTATGTCCAAAATATGCCTTCTCCTCTGGCATTTAGAACAGATTGTTTAATTCTTGTGTTCAGCATCAGAGGACCTAATTGAATTTCGCTGCAGAGATATATTATAAAAAAGAGGTATCTTTAAAATTTGGGATCCCATTTAGTGTGGTGAAATGTTCACACTTTCAGAATATGTATGAAATAAGGCAGACCGAGGGAACAAAATGTTAGAGCACGCTTCTCATATTCAGTTCATATAATCCTTGAGGGACCATGACAGGTTGAACCCCTTACTTTATCTCCCTCCCCTTCCCTGTTTTACTCTTTCCAGTGGAAAAAAGAACTGACTATCTGATTTGATCAAGAAGCTAAAATTGGAAGATGTTTTCTTAATAGTTTCTTTAACAGACAGTAGGGGGAGCTTTTAGCTTGTATAGAGCAGAACAGTATTTGTAATTTATTATTTGGTAGAGAAAATCAGAGAAATGAAGCATTATGGTTCTTTCAAAATATGTTTCAGAAGAATTAAGTTGTCTCTGATGCCATTTTCATGGATGACGTGGTATCTTTAACTTGTTACACAGTTAAACAACATACTAGAAAAAGAAATATTGCTTCTTGCTGACTTTACTGAAGTGATCTGGTCTCTATTGGGTTACTAAATGTGGTTTATCTTGGAACAGTATGAGAATATTCTAGGGCTCTTGGAATTATGTTACAGTTGTCAGCTTCTCATTTCCTAAGGAAATGGATCTTTGGCAAACAGTAGTGAAGAAAGTAGACAACAACCAAACATATAATTCCAAAAATAAATAAATAGAAAGAAAGGGTGAATTATCCTGATCTTCAAAGCACAAGGACTATGGTACTATGCATACGTGTTTTTGTGTACATCCTGAATGCAAAAACCTTCTGAAGAGTCAATTAACCGTAAGTGAAAAGACTTGAATTCTATATCAAATTTACCTCATTTCTAAGACACTTCAATGTAGAATGAGAATATATATTGTTTTTCCTTTCCAGTTAAATAATTTATTATTTCATTAACTATCTAGATTTGAAGTTTTATATGAACACAGGTCCCTGAAATCACACTTAATGACCTGATAGTATAAAAATGCAGGCTGAAGAGGGGAAAAAAAATGGCTATAGGGGAATTGTTTTCTTACAGGAAGCCACATTCTCTCAACTATTTTTGTGATATGAATTGCATGATCTTTGTTTAGAGTCCCTCTGACACAGCATTCCTGCCTGTCACTATTTATTGAGCAGAGTGGCATAGTGAAAGTAGCACCGCTTTGCAATAATAAAACCTAGGCTCACAAGGGAAGGATATTAATATTTATTGAATATATACTGTGTCTCAGACTTTTTATTAGGTATGTTGCATTTATTATCCAGTTTAATTTGACCCTCAGAACAACATTATGATGTATCATAAATTGTGGATACAAGTATACATTAGAAATAGAATCTCTGGGTTAGAATAAAAACTCTACCACTTCTAGGCTGTGTAATCTTGGGAAAATCACTTAACTTCTCTGTGCTTCAGTTGTAAAACTACAAAAAGAAAAAAATGAAGATGATAATGGTAGTAACTACATTATAGAGTTATTATGGGGATTAGATATGTTCTTATAACTAAAGTGCTTATTTTACTACCTAGAAAATATTGAGATCTAAATAGCGTGGGGTGTTTAGTCCACACCTTTGAAATAAAAAGACTATTAGAAGGTTTATGGCAACTGTGTAGGATATTTTTCTAATGCGCAAATCATGCATTAGTTAGGATTTGCATCTGGATTTGTTTAAACAGGTATCCTGGCTCTTATACTGTAAAATCATGAGGCACTAAACTACCCACCATCCTAGATAAAAAGAGGCAAAAGGAGAATTAGAGCTCAGTGCCTGTGACACAGAAGACATTCAATGCATATCTGCATGGAAGATGAATGAATGTGTAAATTAATAATGTGTCTGACTTCTGGGTCTTTCCATTCTATCAGCTTGCTTCTAGCTCAGCCAGTATGCATATCAATTGAAGGAAAGCCCTGGATGTCCTTTGACAAGTCAGATGAGTGTTATCATCTGTCCTGTCAACTACAACCCCATTACAGTTCTCACATGATAAATGAGGTGGATTATGGAAGAAGTACTTTAAAAACCTTAGAACACCATTTAGGAGCACGCTCTTATCTGGCAGGTGATAGAGTACATATTAAAAAACTAACCTGGATTTGAATCTTGCTAGGTTTGCAACTTTATAATTACTTAATCTTTCTAAACTTTAGCTATCTCAAGGGTAAATGAGTGTAATAGTTCCCAACGCATAATGAGAAGTAAATGTGGCAGTACTACATGTAAAGTACTTAGCTTAATCCTTATTTTAGTGCTTTTCAACACAGGAGGTATTTGGTATCAGCCAGTTATTACTATGATGGTATGATTGTTGTACTCATTGTTATTTTAGCAAGACACACGTATAGGCAGCATTCTTTTCAGGTAAGTAGCAAATACCAGACATACACGCTACAATGCCCCTATTCTATGACCACGACTGCTGTTGCTCCTTTGCTATGATCTTTCTCTTCCTGCTGCACGAGGCAACTGCTACTGACTGGAATGGTAAATGGGATGTAAGTTATTTGCTGTCTTTTTCTCTAAAGATTATTTTCATAAACTACACTGTACACGGACAATGAAGATAATAACTCAAAGGCAGGTTTTGTGCAAAGAGTAATGGCAACAAGATGGTGGAAGAGTAAGTCTTAGACTTCGTTTTCTCACAGAAGCAGTGATTTAACAATACACGGACCAAAAGAGCTTTAGGAGAAATTCAGATCCCTGTCAAGAGGTTGTAGCACCCCAGCTGAGCACGAAACTGACCGTGAATAGTCACATTTAAAGAGGTAAGGGGAATAGTTTCACTTTACCTACATTAGTTCAGTCCCTACCCCAAACTGGCTCAACTCAGTGCTAAGAGAAATCACCACTGACTGTGACTTTTCCCTTGAGGGAAAAGCGTATGGAGAGTGACTCCAGTCTCCTGGGGCTGCCTAAAAAACCGATTTTTGTTTAGCCTCACCTAGAGTGCTGACAGAACGGGCATAGTTTGGGTGCCTGGCCAGCTAAGAACAAAGGAAAGCAGAGCGCAGCTTGCTGCAGCTGGCACAGCTGTGTGAGACTGGGAGACGGCACAGACCCTGAGGCTGATCTCTCTCTCAAATTGGAGGAAAAGAAATAGAGCCTCCTCCAATATCCAAGCCTCTGGTAAAACAGTCAGTAACCAGAGAGTGCAAGTGATTACAGGCTCTTGGAAAAAAAAAACTATGTCTGATTAGTAATAAAAATGCACAAGTCCATAGAAGAGGTTTGAGAAGCCCCCAGAAACTCCAGCTGGGCTGATTGGTGAAGGTCATTCCCTCACGAAGCCATTCTGTAAAGACTAGGAGAGTTGTGTCTTCAAATACACAGCTACTGATGTAAATCTACAAGGAATACAAAGAATTAGGGCAACAACATGACTCATTAAAATACTCAAAATAAATCTCCAGTGATCAACCCTAAGAAAATGGAGATCTATAGATTATATTTTAAAAATTCAAGAGATCGCAGATAGACAACTAAAAATCAGAAAACAATACATGAACAGAATGAGATCAACAGAAGAAATAGATACTATTAAAAAAAAAGACCTAAACAGAAATTTTAGATCTGAAGAATACAATAATTGAACTGAAAAATTCACTACAGGAGTTCAACACCAGACATAAGCAAGCAGAAGAAAGAATGAGAGAATACAAAGACAGGTCATTAGTTATCCACTCAGAGGAGAAAAAAAAAAAAAAAAAATGAAAGAGAATCAAGAAATCCTAAGGGTTTTATGGGACTAAGAACATCTTAAATAAAGAGCAACAATAAAACTCTCTGGTAAAGGCAAACATATAGACAAATACAGACTATCATAATACTGTAGTGGTGGTTTTAATTGTACTATAAATGTTAAAACACAAAAGCATTAAAAATAATTATAATGACAAAAATGTTAATCAATATACAATATAAAAATATATAAATTTGGTATTAATAATATAAAACGTGTGTAAGGAAGAGAAGTAAAAAGGTAGAATTTTGTATTTGATTGAAGTTGTAGTCAGCTTAAAACAGACTTTATAACTCTAAGAGGTTTTATGTAAGCCTCATGGTAAACACATACACACACACAGAATTGTTAAAACTAATAAACAAATTCAGCAAAGTTACAGGGTGCTAAAAATTGAAATCCAAAGTCAGTTGTGTCTCTATAGACTAACAACAAACTATCCAAAAAAGAATTAACAAAACAGTCCCATTTACAATAGCATAAAATAAATATAATACTTTGAATAAAATGAATATAATATAAAATAATAGAATAGAATAGAATAGAATACTTTGAAATAAACAACCTAGGAGTTGAAAGATGTACAATGAAAACTACAAGAAATTAAAGGAGACATAAATAGATGGAAAGACACCCCAATACTAAAATTAATATGGAACCACAAAGGGCCCTGAATGTTGAAAACAACTTTGAGAAAGAAGAACAAAGATGGAAACTCCTGACATTACCTGATTTTCAAAAATATTATAAATCTACAGCAATCAAAACAGTATGGCACCGGCATAGATCCAGACATAGACCAGTGGAGCAAAATAGAAAGCCAACAAATAAACCCATACTTAAATGTCAAATGATAGTCAACAAGTATGTCAAGTGTGCACAATGAGGAAACAATAGTCTCTTCAGCAAATGGTTATGGGAAACCATAACTGGATAGGCGTATCAAAAAAAAAAAAAATAGAATTGGTCCTTTACCTTACATCAGACACAAAATCAAGTCAAAATGGATTAAAGACTTATGTGTAAGATGTAAAACTCTAACACTTCTAGAAGAAAACATAGGTGAAAATCTTGATAATATTTGTCGTGGCAATAATTTCTTGGCTATGACACCATAAGCATGGATAGCAAAAGAAAAAAATAGACAAATGGGACTACATTAAACTAAAAATTTCTGCATAGCAAAGGAAATAACCAACAAAATGCAAAGGCAACCTATAATATGGGAAAAATATTTTCAAACCATATATCTGACAAAGGGTTAATATATGAAATACTCAAGGAATTCCTACAACAGAATAGTAAAAAAAAAATAAAATAAAATAACTTAATTACAAAGTGGGCAAAAAATTTGAAAAGACATTTCTCTAAGAAGCTTACACATAGCCAATAGGTATATAAAAATATTTCAACCTCACAAATCATTAGAAAAATGAAAATAAAAACCACAATGAAGAATTACCTCACACCTACTAGAGTGGCTATTATTATCATTACTTTTAAAAGTGATAAGTGTTGGTAAGGATGTGGAGATATTGGAACCCTTGTACAATGTTGTTGAGAATACAAAATAGGTGTAACTGTTATGGAAAACAGTATGGAAGTTCCTCAAAAAATTGAAAATTAAAATACCATTTGACCCAGCAATATCATTTCTGGGTATATACCCAAAACCTCTGAATCAGAATCTCAAAAAGGTATCAATATCCTGAACTGATGTTCAGAAAGGTAAGTAACACATGCAAGGTCACACAGCAATTAAATATTGGAACAAGTGATTTGAGCCTCATAACCAGTAAATCACAAAACGAGTCTTCCTATAACCTGAGAATTCCCAGGAGATGAAGAAAGCCATGTTTACTCACTAAGACTTGAAAACCCAGCTCAAATCTGATTTCCTTGTCTGTGGCCTTGTCTACATGGTTCAGTTTTTCACTCTGCTTTCAACATTTCTCATTTTAATAATCATTTAATTACTATTTTAATAACTATTATGGAGCACCTTAAGTCACAATCTAGTGAAGAGGTAAGATTCACATTATAATAACTATAATACAGGGAAATGCCATAAATTCATTCGGCTAAGATAAAAAATTCTAAAAGAATTCAGAGGCAGGAAAGGTCATTTCAACTTGTCTGATCAGAAATAGCTTTATATGTGAAATGATATCGAAGCTGAGCTCAGATGTTGTCTAAGGCAGGAAAGAAAGAAGGATTATGAAACAATGGGGTGTACTTAGTTTTACTAGAATACTTAGATTCATACTGGGGAGACTGGGGAGTTGTGGGAAATAAAAGTATATAAACAGGTTAAGGATAGACTGGACACAGTTTTGAATTCCAGGCTTTGATTTTAGATTTTGTAGTTGTAGTTGATATTGTGCTGAGCAGTTCAGACTCACCAATAGGAATGAGAATTAAGTTTCCATCTGCTGGAGGTGCTGGTGGCAGACAGCATCCATCAAGCTCCTTCCCAGGGGCAGTCCAGTGACTGGTGGATTTGGCTGTAAAGATTTGGACACTTTACCACAATTCAGGATAAAGCTGATGAGTTAAGTCAGCTGCTGTGAATGCATCACAACATAACTTACTCTGCCCAGTCCTGCTGACTTCCCTTCTCCTGCAGGTGTTTATTTGGGAGCACTCCCTAATAAACCTAATGCATGCTAATCCACATCTCAGAGTCAGCTTTCTTGGGGACCTGATTTTCCACAGTTGCAGTCAATTGAAATCCAGGAGATTATAGAATATTTGATGCCCAAAAAATACATTAGAGAGTTTAGTATAATACAATTGTTCATCATCCTAGATGGCTAATTGAGTTCAAGCTTTTGCTCTGCTCTTTTCCAAAGCACGAATAAAACTATATTAAGTAAAGAATCTTATAACAGCAAAAAAGAATGAGAGAAAACCTTCAGTGAAAAAAAGACATTTGTACCAACTGCTGCAAACCACAAAGTATATGAGAACCAGTACTGATGAAAAGAAAAGCAATAAAGAGAGGTATTAAAAATAAAACAGAAAGGAACTACAGTAGGAGAGAAGGAAAAGGGATGCTAAAACAGGAGGTGTGAGTGAAATTCTCCCTCAAATTCAATGCATATTTTAAAAGTAAAATGATAAAAGGATTAAAATAATAATTTCATTGATTGAGAGGAGGAAAAGAGATGAAGTTGAATATCTGTGAACTAAATCACCATCCTTCTTAGAAGAGCATTAAGAGATAAGATGTTAAGTTGATAAATTAGAACAGATTATTTAAGCAATTTAAGTAAAGTGTGTAATTTCCACATAAGGAGGTATGTCCGAATAAATACAGCTAAGTTTGAGAAGTTGAACTGGGAACAGGATATGGAAAAAATAGTAATCTCTCTTTTATTGTAAGCACCTCTGTAATATTCTAATTTGTACATGCATATTCTTTATTTTTAATATACACATACAAAATACACATTTATTCATAGACACACATGCACACATCAAAATACACTTAATATAAACATTTTCCTATGATAGTGCATAATTTTGAAATGTGGTGATGAACATCTACAAGCATATATTTTTCTGTATAGACTCCTAACAGTGGAATTATAGAACCTAAAGGAAAAATACATGTATGAATATGTATAAAGACCTCTTAGGGCTTTTTATGGAGATAATAGACGAGGATATAGCTGTAGGTTATTGGTAGTGTTCCAGTACTCGGGCTGGATGGTAGATTTATGTCTCCTTAAAAAGTAAACAAGAAAGCAAAGAAAAAAACTTTTATTGCTGGAATGGAGGTAGGGAAAGAGAAAGAGTTCTCTCAGTTTCCCTAGAACTTTCATTTCCATAGCCCTAAAAATAGTTTTAGTAAACATACAAGCTTTACTTAAAAATCTTTAGTGTTCCCTTTTTTCTTGTCACAAGACATTGCTGCTTGAATTTTATTAACATTAAATTATTTAGCTTCTTCTACATGTTCTACATAATCTAGAATTAGGAAAGAAAACTAAAAGCAGTGAACTGGGGACTAAACTACTTCTAGACATTTGTGACAACTTTTCAGAATACTTTGCTAGTGTATTGGCTCTCTCGTAGCTCTTCTTTTCTTTTTTTTTTTCTTTTCTTTTCTTCTCTTTTCTTTTTTCTTTTTCTTTCTTTTTTTCTTTTCTGTTCCGTCTTTACTCTTTTTCCTTCTTATTTTCTGTCCTAAATCCTTTTTTTCATCTCCTTCTTCTGTTCTGACTTTCTTTTTTACAGTTTTGCTTTTGCCTCTTTTCCTTGTGTATCAGTTCTACTTTCAGGTGCAAGTAACAGATATGTGGATCAAATGTGCTTATTCTCCCACATAACTGCAAGTCTAGAGCCTTATATTATTATTTTATCATGTATCTGCATTCCAATGATAATATTTAAAACAAGGGACTTATTATTCCAATAGCGACAATTAATCCAATAGAGATGAGTGGGGAAAAGATGCAAATTGATGAAAAATTACAATATCACTGAAAGTTCAGCCAACTAATTACGATGGCAATGGGAATGGAGAGTATCATTACCAATTTTCAAGACTGAGTGACTGAGACAACAGGAGCAGGACAAGAAGAAATAGTGTTCAGTAAGAACGACAAGTTTGAAGGATCAGGGTAAACATTTTTTGGTTTACATGTATGTAGAACAGATGCTAAAATATGATCAGCAGATCACTGGAAATGTAAGAAAAAAGTATGAGAAAGAGTTAAACTGTAGATTTTGTAATGTTACTTTAAAGAGAAAAGATCTTAAAATATTAATTATTGTACTTTCTTTACACCCTGTCCCTTCTCTTTTCATTTGAAGGGAATGAAGTAACTTAAAAATGCCTAGAGTTGTTGTAGCAGAAGTGCAGAGGAAAAGGCACAACTACTACTATATAAAAAAATTGTGACCAGGATCCTGATGTCCAGATAGTACAGAGAGGATGTAAATATCAAATTGATCCCACAGAAAACTTTAGAAAGCATATGGAGAGGAATAGAAAGCAACATCAGTGGTCCATGTAAGAGTAAAAGATAGTCTTATGGGATGTAAATGGGGTAGAGAAGACAGTGGACCATGGCCAAAATGGAAGCCCATGTCAAAACAGAAGGATATAACCTGGGGGATTTGGATGAGGTCATCAAAAGGTAGGAGCAACTTATGTAGGCTGTCAAGTAGAGGACAAGACAACAGCTGAAAATGTTAACTCATCATGATGTCAAGCGAGCAGCTTACTTCCCCTGAACAGAGGCCAGTTGGGTGTTACCTTCGTACAGAAGAATTCTTTCTATCAGTCATTGCCTATATAACACCAGAGACTCTTTCAACAGATGGATGCCCTCCCATGCTATGCACTTTTGAGTTTTCATCAAAACTACCTTGTGAGTAGATAACTCTTTGCCGCAGCCAAGGACTTTGTAAGCATCACCAAAGCACAGAGAGTCCTTGACTTCCAAAGGGACTGCGGTAGAATGAGCTTTGGAAGGTAGTGGGGCTGGGCATGGGAAAAGCACACTCATTACACTACACAATTTAGTGGTTACTTGTATACTGAAATATCATCACTTGATTTTCAAATATCTATAAGTGATGTGTTTCCCAAATTTAGTAAAGTCTTGGTGGAAAAGAATAATTTTTATGTAACAACCTCCTACACTCACATAGAATGAGATCTTTAATGGACACTCATTAATAGTAGTTGACTTAAAATTGTAGGTGGTAAAAATGGAGGATGCTGGTCAAAGAGTACAAACTTTCAGTTTTAAGATGAGTAAGTTCAGGGGATCTAATGTACAGCATAGTGACTATAGTTAATAATTCTGTACTGTATACTTGAAATTTGCAGAGAGTAGATCTTAAATGTACACACCACACAGACAAAAAATACTATGTGAGGTGATGGATGTATTAACTAACTTAATTATTAATTATGGTAATTATTTCACAATATATGTGTATATCAAGTCATCGCATTGTACATGTTAAACTTAAAAAATTATATCTCAATAAACCTGAAACAGACCTTGTGGATTAGAAATGTTCCATTATATTATTTGATAATTAAAAACGAATTAGATACAGTTATACCCTATTCTGAAAAATACTGATTTAAAAGGTAAGTATAAATACATGAAAAAAATATTAGTATAAAAAGAACTCTTTTCTAACTGTCACACTTAATTTTCTTAGTAGTTCTCTCTATGAGAACAGGGAATTTTCTTCAAACATAAAAAATATCCAGAGAAAGTGAGAACATATAAACCATCCTGAGTTAGTCTCTGAAATATTTCAAAACCTATGCTCATCTCTTTTTTTCTTTCTTCTTCTCCTTTAGGTATTTATTTCCTTGCTACTTCATTTCTTAGTCTCCCTTTGACTGATATTTAAAAGCCTGGGTAAAGATGAATGCATTTCAAACCTAAATATCCTTAACACAATCTTTGCTAACAAAATGTGATTAAGGTTTCTTTAACCTCTGACTTCCTAATGCTGCTGGGACATTTATTTTCTCATTTTGTGTCCATCTGACAAAAGGTCTGTGAAATCATTTGGTAATAACTTTAGATACCATTCACTAGTGACCCCATGTGCCTGTTATGAGGCCTTGTCCAGCAAATTCACATTATATATTTATAGATAATTTATATATATATATATATATATATATATATACACACACACACACACAGAATTATATATATATATATTATATATATATATATATATATATATATATAATATATATATATATACACACACACACAGTTTGCCTATGTAAATAAAAACCACCTCTGGTTAGTTTCTTAGCTCCTAATAGAATGGCTTAATTCTAACATCTTTCTATATGTTCATAAACAAGTAGACACGGGTATAACTTTTGCCCTGATCTATACCCTTAATGCATAGGTATCACATATACACTATAAACTATAGGTAGAAGCTACGTCTTTCTTAAAGTGACACATCTGCTTAATTTCTCATTTACTCTAAGAAGATTGTCAAGTACAAATTTGGTGTTATCACTAGAATAATTCATCCATTTATTCAAAAGTCTGTGCTCTACTCTGTGCCAGACACTAAAGTGAGCACAGGAATGGAAAGTTAAGGTACAGCTCCTGTACTCATCAAAGAATGTGTGATCTGGTGTGTCTGGTACCCACATAAGCAACCTGGCATGCTCTTTTGTCAGGGATTAGTAAGGATCAGAAAGGAAAAAGCTGAAGCTTTTACTGGCATAATTTTAGGGGCTATTTCTACACCTTCTCATATTGACCCATTTAGTAACCCCTGCTATGTAGTGTTAGCTGACGGGAGTGGATGGGCTATGCATGTGCAACTCCTTTGTCAGAATCGGTACCAGGTTAAAAAAGAAACATTTAAGAATATTTTGCTTGACATTTTAGTCTTAGATTAATGGCTAACATATATGTTTACTCTTTTTTCGTTTAGGAAGTGTTGGTTCCTAAAGTGTTGACTATAATGTAGGGTTTTCAGTAATGAGACAATTTATTTAATGCCCTAGTTCATAGCCTAAAATATATGAGCACTCAAAAATGTCAGCTTTGGGACAATTATTATTTTAAAATAAAAATGGAGTTTGGAGGAATGAAGATATTTATGAAGTTTCAAAACTTGTATCACAGTCCGGTTGGATTTCAATGAATTTACTTCCAAAGCTTTCATTCTTTATTGCTTAGCTCAGAGAATCTCTCATCTGTTTCTTTAATCTGATTTCGTACTCTGAAATTATGATTTACTGTTTAAAGATTGTCGTAAATAAAAGAATAATAGTCAACAGGACATAATACAGCTCTATAGTCCAGGGTAGAATCAATCAATATTTGTAATCCTAACTTTTTGGATTAAAAGATGAAATGTATCGTATACACATGAAAAGTGTTTAGAGTTTTCTATGTGTTGGATTTTAAAGTCCTGAGGATGGGGCTAATGTATTACCAAGGCCAACACAAGCCATGACATATATTAGAAACTCAATAAATACTGCAAAGTAAATTTGGACTCAAGATAATACATTAATTTTGGCAATATAATAATTCATATGTATTGCTAGACCATCAGATTGATGATAGACATTAGCAAGGTCATTATCATAGCCATAATTTACTAATTATGTTCTCTGTAATATTATAATATCATCAAGTTTGAAGTATTCTCAGATAAATTATTTTAGCTATAAAATTACTGAGGGGAAAGATTTTCAGGAGAATGGCTGATGTGGATAACTATCCAAATAATTAATGAGTAGCTTTTTTCCCCATGTACTTGGATAGTCGTGTATTTCAGGAAAAAATGATATATGTTAGGAAGCAAATATGTAATCCTTTGCCCAGGTAGTGATTAGCATGAAGTGGAAAATAATGTCACTCCTTTGTAACTAGCATTGTGACATAAAATTGAGGATTAATGCCTGTCCCTTTTTTTCCTCAAAAATAACCTCTATTCGACTATTATTTGATATGAGGAGCATCAAATGGTTCATACATACTGATCCTTTTAATCATTTGCAGTGATTTTTTAGCTAATTAAGCTTGTGATTACTTTAAGAATATTAGCAATAATGTTTGATTTATAGTAAGAATTGCTTCCTTATCTTGACATGATTTTAATGATCACATGTGGCATTTGAGATGGATTTTACTCTTTCTGCTTAAACAACATTCTAGTTCATTTCTGATGTGCAGACAAGAAAATACCTTATCGTAGCATAACTGAATATGCAGTTTCATGGACAGGTAAAGACAGACCTAAAATACTTGGGGACGATAAAGAGGAAAATGAGTCAAGAGAATGATCTTCGAAGAGTATACGATATGCTCAGTGTCACAAGCCTGAACTGTAGGAGTGAGTCTTGAAACTTCTTCCTCCCTTATGCTCTGCAATTAAATTTTCAGAGTACTTTGAGTTTTATCTTCAAAATTTCTCTCCAATGCATCTGCCTCTATATTATCAAACTATAACTGGCTAAAATGTCTGTTGGATGAAAAGCTCCATATCCACTCTTGTCTCCTTCCAATATCTTTAACGAATCCATTGCGATATTTTAAAATGGAAATATAAATATTTCACATCAGGCTTTTTGCTCAAAAGCATTCACCAACTTCTTATTGCTCTTAGGTAAATGTTCAAAATGTTTGCCATGGTCTATGAGGTCTTCAATAGTATGACCCCAACTCTCTTTATAGTTCTCACCCGTGCCATCCTCCTTCACCTCTCTTATCTCTCTTTTAAAAATTTCCTTCAAACAAACATGATCTCTGTCATTACAAAACATTTGCACATACTCTTTCATTTGCCTCAAATACTCTTCTCTCTGCCACAACACGTTTGGCTACATAAATAATACATAGTTCTCAGCTCATTTATTGTTTTCTGCATGAAGATTTCTTGAATTCTAGTGTTACTCCATTGCATAACTTATACCACTTAGTATTTTCATTTAATTGCATTTAAAAAATTGTTTACTTATAGGTGTGTTTGTGCAATTGCTTGATTAGTAGCACTCACTGCTCCACTGGACTTTTGACTCCATGAAAGAAGACACCATGTTTATTTTTCTCACTTTGTATTTTTAGTGCTTTATATTGTACCAATCATATAATAGCTCTCAGTATACATTTTTTAATAGGATGATTGAATGGATAGTTGAATAAATGGATGAATAAACTAATGTAGTAGAATGAAATATTATTTGCAAATTGTCAATCTACCCTTTGTTATAAGACTGGCTATGGTTAAGGAAATATAGTCCCCGAATGTGGATACATATAGAGTAGACTTGAACCCAACCCACAGCTTAGAGTCAATTAGCTGATCTGAGTTGAGCTCAGCAGATCCTGAGTTGAGCTCAGCAGATCCTGAGTTGACCCACACGTTTATGAGTGAGAAGTAAATTCTTTGCATAAACCAGTTGGTGTTCAGGTTGTTTTCAATAGCAGCTGATTGATAAATTCCTAATATATAAATATATTAGATTATAATTTATAATGGGTAACAAAGCCATGTATTAAAATTAAGAAAATATAATATTTTAATCTAACATAATTGTGTATATTATATAAATTTTATATATAATTATACTGTATACAATAACTATATCTTATCATATATGATATATATTTAAATTACTTCTTGCTCGTTAAATAAGAAAAATATTCTGATACTCATTGAAAACTTATTTAAAGCTTATGAAGAAGAAAATGTATTGAATTCTTTTGCACTTATCAAGAAGATTGTTTTCCTTATTTTAACTCTATACTTTTTAAAGTTACAGTCATATTAAACTTAGTATTGCCATATTCTTTGTAGCTAAATATATGCACTGGAAGAAGTTGAATCTTGTAGATTCCTTTAAGTTCTTGGTTTCATCTTCTAAAACATATACCTTTGTTTGGCAGAGAAATGTCTTTGAAACAGAAACCTAAAGCCAGATTTTATTCTCACTAGTTCCCTTCCAAGAACTGAAGAGTAATTGGAACAATAAGCTTATGTTCTGTAGCACTCACTGTACTGCTTTAGCAAATTGCTGTTACTTTTCTGAAGAAGGCAGACTGTATAGTGATAACCCACAGGGCATGTTTTTCTGATGAATGGCAAGTGTGGGATGCTTCAGTCACTAAAAACTCCAGGAAGAATCTATTCCTAGAAACACATGCTGATGCTCCCAGACAGTGCTACATAATAGTAAGAAATGAATAGGAATTATCATTTTTTTATATAGCACATGCATTTCAAGTTTTCCATAAGGGTATATTTTAGGTTCACTGGTTTCTAAATGCTTTGTCATATCAACATCTAGTTTATTCAACTCTTTTCAGACTTCTTTGAACTGCGAGAAACATTAAAGATCATCTAATCGGGCTTCCCTGGTGGCGCAGTGGTTAAGAATCTGCCTGCCAATGCAGGGGACACGGGTTCGAGCCCTGGTCTGGGAAGATCCCACATGCCGCAGAGCAGCTGGGCCTATGAGCCACAATTACTGAGCCTACGCATCTGGAGCCTGTGCTCCCCAACAACAGAGGCCACGATAGTGAGAGGCCCGCGCACTGTGATGAAGAGTGGCCCCCACTTGCCACAACTGGAGAAAGCCCTCGCACAGAAACGAAGACCCAACACAGCCATAAATAAATAAATTAATTAATTTAAAAAAAAAAAAAGATCATCTAATCAAGTTTTATAAAATTTCTGGGGACTTTAAAATATAGTGATGCCCAAACCCACCCCAGACAAATTCTGGTCATTGGACTTGGGCATAAATATTTTTTTTTAAATCTCCCACGTTTATTTTAACATACATTCAAGTTTAAGAACCTTGATTCTAGTTTAATTCCTTTATTTAATGAAGGTGGGAACTGAGGCCCAGAGAAGTAGAATGATTTACCCAAGGTGACCAAGGAAATCAGTATAATTAGTAGTGAAACCCACCCAGTTCCACAGCGTAATATTTCTTCTAATAGAGTAAGAAATGCCTCCTCTTAATTGGCATTATTTTATCTACAACTTTATTCATACATATCAGCAAGTATCACCTTGAAGTTTAAATTCAAGTTCACAGTACTGCTAACGATATGCTTTCTTATTTTACCTTTTACATAGATATCTGTAATTTGAACTAGTAAATATCATCTCAGAAATACTAAGTTCAAAATAAAAATAATTTCATATCTAAGGTAATATAATGATGTCATATATATTCATTTTTTTCCACTAGATATAAACCAGGATTTGATTATTATACCTATTGATCAATTGTGTACCCACCTAATAACAGAGAAAGTTTATAAGGAGGTCTGTTAACATTTCTTTTACATATGATGAAGAGTGTGAAGAGGACAAGTAAAAAAAGCAGAAAGCAAAAAGGGTGAAGAGGATTGTTTGCAAATGTGAAGTTATGGTCAACCTTGTGTGATTTTGAATGAAACGTATATACAGAAGTGTTTGTAGGAAATGAATCTAAGTAAATATTGAGAGGGAGTCTGGAAGGAACACGTATTGTCTTTGTAAACTAACCTTTTATAGGCTAACAGAGCTGTAATTGGTGTTGAGTTAAAGTATTTTGAATAGATTTTGCCAAATCCTGCTCTTGATAGAGTTACAATATAAGTAAAGCAAAAAACTTAAAAAATAGGTCATGTATTTGACCTATGGAAACATAAGAAAAAAAAGAGGAATAAATACAAGAACCCACAATTAATTTATTATTTTCAAAAATTTTCTTTCTCTTTCAAAAGGAGGACATACTGCAATTCAATACAGTATCATTCAGTATATCATATTATCATGGAGCTTTGTGTTTTCCACATGTCCTACTGATGCACATATTTGTCACTAGAAGGAGTAAAGACATTGACATCACAGGATAGTGAATATCTCTGCTCATATTAAAGTGCTCACTGGGGAAAAGCAGCCATTTGCATCGTTGGACAAAGGAATCATCTTATTAAAGATGATAGTGTTAATAACACCGTCCGCAGCTAATGTTATCTAAGTCATATGACTGGAAGACTCAGAAGTGTCCAAAAGGGGGCTTCCCTGGTGGCGCAGTGGTTGAGAGTCTGCCTGCCAATGCAGGGGAAACGGGTTCGAGCCCTGGTCTGGGAAGATCCCACATGCCGCAGAGCAGCTGGGCCCGTGAGCCACAACTACTGAGCCTGCGCGTCTGGAGCCTGTGCTCTGCAACAAGAGAGGCCGCGATAGTGAGAGGCCCGCGCACCGCGATGAAGAGTGGCCCCCGCTTGCCGCAACTAGAGAAAGCCCTCGCACAGAAACTAAGACCCAACACAGCCACAAATAAATAAAGAAATAAAGAAGTGTCCAAAAGATCTCTTCCTTTTTTGCTATGTTTCTAAATGTATCTCTGGGAGGGCTGAGGCTGCCTAATGCCCGTTTCACTGTAACAAGGTCATTTTTAATGAAAAAAAGTTAATTAGGCCCAAATGTATCTCTTTTGGTGCAACTGGTGCTATCACAATTTGAATAGTCTCAGACATGCTGGGCATGTGGAGGAAAAACTAGAAGTGTATCTCACTAAGGATGTCAATCTAGCAGTTTTAATGAAAGAAATTCCACTGGGAGCTAAGGAAGAGAAATATGAAAGGCTTAGAAATTATTTAAGGGGAAAGGGGACAGGAAATTTGCAGAATGAGGATAAGAAAACTATAAACTAGAAATAGAATGTATAATAAAAATGATTGTGGAAGGCAATTGAATATAAATGTTAAACACAGTTTCCAAAGTGTCACTAAGAGCAATTATTGTTAAAGTACTAGTTAAACACACAACACACACACACACATACACACACAGTGTCGAAACAGAAACACTCTGAGAGTCTCAGTTAATCCGCATGTCAGCACAACAGGGATTTCATTCAACCAAGGTTTTTTGGTTCACTTATTACTAAAATATGTTAATAAGATTGCCTTTTCTGTTTCTTCTAAACGTTAGTCATTTTATTTTTCAGCTGAAACATTTTTAGATCGACCTATCAGTTGTTTGCCATGAGAATATGATTATTCATTAACAGAGAATAAACAAAGAGAATGAAGATGAATTTTTATATAGTAATAAATGTGGAAATACGAGTGAGTTTATTACTGTAGACTGAATCATATAAAATTGTTCTTTTTATGTCAAAAATTTTCAATTATCAGCAATTCCATGTAATTCAGCATGTGAGGAGGGTTAACTGTACTTGAGAATGATAGAAATACACCAAGAAGAATCTAAATCATGAGACTAAATTCAGTAAGAAAGAGACAGAAGTATATGCCTTGCCAAAAATAATTTCATAATAAGCTTTCTTTCAAAGAACTCCTAAGCAGCCTTTCTTACCATCCCAACTCTGTTGACTATAACTTATCAAATTCCAAGTATTCTTCAGATTTTTTTGAATCAGCACTTGGTACACTGCTTTCTTCTTCCTCTGCTTGTGGCCTTCTATAGTCATTATAAAGTAATTTTTTCAGCAGCCCGCTCTCATGATCTGTCTGCCTTCAAGCACTGAGACACATTCACTCATATTATTTCTCTGAGAAATTTCACCTATGGATTCTTGTACTCTGGTGTTTCTCATATCCAAAGCAAAAGAGCTATTTAGAAGTTTACTTTTAAAACAGGGTAGAAATTTAGAAAAATCAAAGGTGCTCAATTGCAATATGTTTTCTTAAAAATGTGAACTTAGAGATTTGAAATAAAATTTTAAGAATCATTAACTACCTGGTTCATTTTACAGCGCCCTTTAGACTTGACATGGAAGATGAAGGTAAGGGCCATGATGAAATATGGAGGGTAGACTGGACAAAATAAATCAACTGATTATTCATTTTTTTTAACATTTGAAGAAGAGGATGAATATATATGTGAAGATCACTATTTGGAACAAGAAAGGAGTCAAATTTCTAAAAGAGTCAATTAAACAAAAAATGTCTAGGTATTTCCTTTATGTTTTCATTATTAGCAAGTGAAAATAAAATTATAAAATGCAGAAAATACAAAGTATATGAAATAGCATTTTCCTAGAATTATTAATGTAGGAGGGATTACAATATTCACTAACTTATACAAGTGATGGTTTTACCTTCAATATCTATCGTTAAATAAATAATTACTCACAAAATCTTAATGAGGATGTAATATCCAATTAGTGTTACTCTGAAAGGCACCAATAGTGTATCTATTAGTTTTTACTTAACTCTATCATTGTAAATATTTTAAAACCATTCCATGCTATGATTACGTGGAAATAAAAGAAAAAAGTATTACTTTATATGAGATGTTTTAAATAACTTCAAATTTGATTTAGAATTGGGGAAAGTAGTGAGATATAATATTAGGTTACAGGATTGCACTTCTAAATCAGAATTGCTCTGCCTGTGTTGGTTTATGATGGTAAATTTTAACATGTCACTTAACCTCTCAGTTATTGGTTTCCTCATATGTAAAGTGAATAGGTCAAAAATCCCAGACTCCCTTACAGCTCATAAATGTTAACTATTATTCTAAGCTATTCGAGCATACCTTCTTTTATTATTCTTTACTTTACTGTGCTTCACAGAGATTATGCTTTTTACAAATTGAAGGTCTGTGGCAACCCTGCATCAGGCAAGTCTATCAGCGCTATTTTACCAACTGCCTTTGTTCACTTCACGTCTTTTGGTGATTCTCACATTTCAAACTTTTTCATTATTATTTAATTTGTTACGGTGATCTGTGATCAGTGATCTCTGATGTTACTATTGCAGAAAGATTACAGCTCACTGAAGGCTCAGATCATGGTTAGCATTTTTTTTTTTTTTTTTTTTTTATAGCTACTTTATTTATTTATTTATTTATTTTTGGCTGTGTTGGGTCTTCGGTTCGTGCGAGGGCTTTCTCCAGTTGCGGCAAGCGGGGACCACTCTTCATCGCGGTGCGGGGACCGCTCTTCATCGCGGTGCGCGGGCCTTTCACTATCGCGGCCCCTCCCATTGCGGGGCACAGGCTCCAGACGCGCAGGCTCAGTAATTGTGGCTCACGGGCCCAGCCGCTCCGCGGCATGTGGGATCCTCCCAGACCAGGGCTCGAACCCGTGTCCCCTGCACTGGCAGGCAGACTCTCAACCACTGCGCCACCAGGGAAGCCCCCAGCATTTTTTAAGTAATATAGTATTTTTTAATTAAGGGCATGTACATGTTTTATTAGATATAATGCCATTGCGCACTTAATAAACTACAGTATAGTTTAAACATAACTTTTGTATGCACAGGGACACCAAAAAATTCATGTGACTCACTTTATTGCAATATTCACTTTACTGCAGTGGTCTGGAACGAAACATGGAATATCTTTGAGGTGGGCCTGTAGAAGTAAGCTGTTTTAAATTATTCACTGTTGTTCTTTTGATCAAGTATATATTTAAAAATTTTTATTGATATAAACTTGTAAAGAAATTCTAATATTAAATAAGGAACTTTATGATTTTCTATTGACCATTCTCAGGAGAGTAACAAGTTGGGCTTCTCAGAAAAACTAAATATGAATAGCACATCAGGAAGGAAAATAATCAGTGTAAATTTATCTTGAAAGTTACTGTCTATAGTAACAAGACTTATTGACGACCTCTGTGGTAAGCACAGTTCTAGGTTTTGGGGATGCTCAAGTTAAATACAAACAGAAAACAAATAAAAGCAATTGGTATTTTCAGAGTGCTTGGTTTCCACTAGACATTTATATACAAAACGTGAAATAAGTGAGTTATATAACATATTAGGTGGTGATGAGCGCTAGAGGGGAAAAAAGTGAGGAGAGACTTGCAATATTCAAAAGCGTGGTCAGGGAGAGTGACATAGGAAGCAGGTAAGAGGGGGAGCTCGCTCCTACCTGAGGCTGAGGAACGGTGTTCCAGGCAAAGTGCAAGCGCTCAGAGGTAAGAGCAAGATACACTTATTTGGAAAGAAAGTTGTCCAAAACGGCTGATGGACGCAGAGTCGAGGTGGTGAGAGCTTAGTTCAGGGAATTGGGAGTGGAGAGTCAGATTATTTTGAGCTCTGTATCCTCTAATTCAAAGGATTTTAAATTAAATCTGAGTGAAAAGTCACTGAAGGTTTGTGTAGGGACTTGAAAGGCTGGCACTGATGTGGTTAATAATATTGATGTGTTAAAAAATTTACAAAAATTACAAAAACTTTGACAATGCTTTGGAAAGAATTGAAGAGTGACTCTGAAAGCCTTTGTAGCCACGTTATCTTATTAGTGGTATAAAAAAGGACTCAGACTTCCTGTTTAATGCTTTATGTAATAGCAAAATGCAAAATATCCTATTTCATCCAGGAAGAACTTGATTTTCCTCCCATGGTGGAAAGCAAAAATATCTAGAAAACTATGTGGCAATAAAGTAAAATGCAATTCTTTCCCAGAAAATACTGCTTTAAAAGTAATTGAAAATACTGCTGCAACTGTAAAGGGAAGAGCATTAGAACAAATTAGACTGTGTGGGAGGTTTGCTACACAGCAGATGAGAGAACAGATATTTCTAAGATGAATCAGCCTAAGGTATTTGCTGGATTCTCCTTCAATAATAAAACAAAATGAAGGGCTACTTTTTCTATGAGGCACTAAAAGAAAGCTATATCAGAGACATATATAAGCTCAACAGTAGATGACTTCTTATAAAAACTGTATTTTAGGAGAAAATTGTTTCCATATAAACTCTGATGGAGTACCTACATGGCATGAACTTTTAAAAGGAAAGATAAATTAAATATCACATGCTATAAGAACCTATTACTTTCCTACTTAGTGCCAGAGACTGTATATGCATTTTGAGTTAAAATAAACAGATGCAAATGGCTTTTTATTTAACCATAATCATGCTTTGGATAATCTCCTGTAAGCAGACATTATATCCAGGTCTAACAAGGAACTGCTTTTATGTTAGCAGATGGCATTTACTTATTAGACCATGCTTTACAAAAATTGTTAAAATAATAAATCTCTCCCCATGCCCTGAGGATCAGTAATTCTCACTCCATAGGACAAACTGAGGGATAGTATTACAGAACTAAGAACACCCAACAGAGCATCCTGCATTTCTCATTTTCT
Organism: Balaenoptera musculus; assembly: GCF_009873245.2. NCBI lineage: Eukaryota > Metazoa > Chordata > Mammalia > Artiodactyla > Balaenopteridae > Balaenoptera > Balaenoptera musculus. Next base: position 16,924,420 of record NC_045787.1, on the reverse strand, counting down.
GAGATACAGCTGAAAACATTATAGTTTTTGTGCTAAAAAAGCAAAAGTATGTTTTAGACATGTAGTTAAAGATAACGTGTGACTACTTTTGATTTTAAAACCATTCCATATCATGAAGTAAGAGGCTAAGAGGATCTAGTTCCTTTGCTAACATTCAAATATATTAATGTTAATATCCTCACACATGTAAATGAATATATGTTGGAGTGGTCATTTGAAATCTCCCTTTCAAAATAGTATAACATGAGCTCTCCCACAGTCTTATTTTTAACAGTTCACCAAAAAACATAATTTTTTTAAACTATTGTAATTTGAGCTTGGCTTGCTTGCTTCCTGTCTTTTCTCCCTCCTCCCTTCTTTCTTGCTTTCCTTCTAGTTCTCTTTCCTTTGCTTATTCCCTACTGCTTCTGTTCCTTTTTTTCTTCTATCACCAAGAATTAAAAAAAAACAAGAATTAAAAAATAAAATCTAAAAAGATCTAATAGAAATTCTTGCGGAGAGTGGTATGCTGAATGAATCTTTCTTCTAGCCCAGTGAAAGAAAACCACCACCACTGAAACCAGGTAATATGTTTACCTTAAATGTTAAATGGGACTTTGTAGATGTGATTAAGGTAGGGATCATGAGATGGGACTGTTATCCTGGGTTATCGAAGTAGGCCCAGTGTAGTCACAAGGGTTTGTGTAAGAGGGAGGCAAGAGGATCAAATCAGAGAGAAAGAGATGTAATGACAGAGCAGAGGTTAGATTATACGAGGAAGACTCACAGGACAAAGAAGGCAAATGGCCTCCGGAAGTTGGAAAAGGCAAGGAAACATTGTCTCCTAAACCCTCCAGTAGGAGCTCAGTCCTCCAACACCTTGATTTTAAGACTTCTGACCTCCAGAATGATTGTGCAATACATTTGTTTTGTTTTAAGCTACAAAGTTTATGGTAATGCTATAGCAGTAATCAAAAACTAATACAGAGAATGACTTATACAAATGCATGAAAGTTTGAGACCTTAGTCATATCAGGATATGTCAAGAAACGCAGTGTAGCTAGAACCTTGGATGCATGCAGAAAAATAACAAGTAATTAGGTGTAATTTGTACCTTTTTTTGATCTGACTAGGTGCCTCTGCTTTGGGCTCTCATACACAATTTTCACACCTTATTTTATTTAACTGTTTATTTTTCTGTCTCTTCTGATTTTCCGTAAACTCAGTGTGGATGAAGATCAGTGCCATTTTGCTCACTGTTTTATCCCCAGCATCTGGCACAAGGCATCAGTTAAGATTATTTTCATGATTGAGATGACTTGTAATTAATTTGAGATTGGAGTGGGGTCAAAGTATTTATAGTGTATGTCAGATGTACAAAAAAGTGTGATATTTCCTATAGTAGATATCTTTCCTCAATGATGGTGAATACATTTGATCTTGCCAATGAAAAAGTTTCTCAGTGATATACAGTTAAAAGAGTCAAGGTTATAAATTACTTGATATTCTAAGGTTTGTTACTTCTGAGGACTCCTTCTCTTGTGATCCAACTTCCAAAATGGCACCTGGAGCTCTGGTTTTTCTCATTCCATTGGGGAAGTGCCACACTGTATTTCACACTGTCCCCAGTGTCTCTCTGTGATCACAGCAGAAGAGCCTAATGGTTTCCTTGTGGTGACTCACTGTGTCTGCTGTGAGTGCAGCTCTGCTTGTACAGCCTAGCGGTGGCCCTCGTTTGTCCATATGGCTACCTACTTACCCCACCCCTTCCGCTCAACATCCTCAGCTCTATTGATTTTGCCTCACGGGGGCACACGGGAAAGTTTTGATTGTCTATATATTGTGTGTTGTCTGAGGAGAAGCAAGGGAACTACCTCAGGCCCCTCTACATAAGTATTTTCCTCAGCATCTACATTCTTACCCTCAGGCATCATTTTTGACTTAATATTAGGATTCTCTGAGGCAAGTACAGTCTTTCAGCATTGCAGGGATGGAAAAAAGACATCAGATATCAACCGCCTAGTCTTAACAACCAAACGCCTTTCAATCTAACCCTTGTCTAGATCCAGAAAACAAAGACAGGATTCATATCTAAAATTTGCCTTTTCTTTTCCTCTACTTATCTCATCAGCTTTTACCAACAAAAACGATATTCGTTTATCTCTTCTCTTTCTATATAACACTGTAATGCTCTCTAATTTTTCAGTTACCTTATAGACTAAAAAAGCAATGAAAAAACAAAACAAATATCAACAACAAAATTCTCTGAACTGAGACAACCAAGCTTGGATCCTAACATATAAAAATTCCACCTTGGGAATTTTGAGAAATCTTCTTCCTCTCTCCTCCAAGGAAAACTGAAACATAAAAAGCATTTGCTTTTAGCTTGTTTTCTCACCTGGACTTTTATTACACAACTTTAGCACTATCTTGATATCCACAGCAAAGCAACGGCCTCCTCATTTTCAGCCAGATTCTGTCTTCCTTGTAAAGCATGGAGTACATTTCACTTTCTGGCTAAAGAAGCCTTAAATCAGGTAGGATCTAGAAATCACCTGGAACAAAATTATTCTGATTTAATATCTTCCTCCTATACAAACTTTATTTTGAATGTGGTTGAAAGTCATTGAAGTATATTGAGCAGGAGAGTGACTGAGTCATAACTACAGGTTTGAAAGTCACTGTCAGAGGGTTGGAAATTTTTACTGAACCAGGATGATCCTGGAGGTAGGGAGATCCATTCATTGCTAGATCAGTGATTGAGTGGGGGAGTAAGATGACTGTGATTTTAGACTATGATGCTTCAGGTGAAAAAGAGAAGGTAAACTTGCGATATAATTTAGAGGTGATGTAGTGACTCATTGGATAAAGCAAAAAAGGAGCAGTGGCAGTGTCTTGGGCTTTATGTCATTTCTTGAGAGATAAAATGGAGGAGGAAGAGCAAATTCTAAGGAAACAATTATCATCCAGCTTCCTTTGGGGATGTGGATTACCAATGTGGTATGGAAACCCAGAAGTAGATTCAGAAATGGAATATCAGCAGGTGATATGAAAGCTTAGAAAATGTAAATATATGGAGAAGACAGTTTAAATTTTAGGAAACAATTAATAGTATAAACTGACTTTGTATATTGTTGTGGAGAAAGTCAACTTCCCTCTTTATAAACACCAGTTCCTAAGAGGCAGAAGTCAGTAAACAGAAATATTAGACAATATATTCTCTACATATTGTAAAATAGAATATTATTTTATATGTGCACATATAAAAATAACTGTTGGGCTTCCCTGGTGGCACAGTGGTTGAGAATCTGCCTGCCAATGCAGGGGACACGGATTCGAGCCCTGGTCTGGGAAGATCCCACGTACCGCGGAGCAGCTGGGCCCGTGAGCCACAATTACTGAGCCTGCGCGTCTGAAGCCTGTGCTCCGCAACAAGAGAGGCCGCGATAGTGAGAGGCCCGCGCACCGCGATGAAGAGTGGCCCCCACTTGCCACAACTAGAGAAAGCCCTCGCACAGAAACGAACACTCAACACAGCCAAAAATAAATAAATAAATAAAATTTAAAACAAACAAACAAACAAAAAAAACTATTCCCTTTAAAAAAATATACTCATTGTCTGCAATTCAAATTTAACTGAGCATCCTGGAATTAAAAAATAAAAATAAAAATAAAACTGTTATGGGAACAGTTATTTGCCTCTTTTCATACATTTATTTTCCTTTGTATAATTCTCATAGCTTTTTTATTTCGCAGCATTTCCCCCCTTCACCTCTCCTCAAACAGTGTCTTTAAAAAGTCCTCTTATACTTAAAGTGCATGAAATCTTTAGAATTTCACATACTGTTTCCATGAGGGAATTCCTTCCTGGCATTTCTGGGAAAACTGATATGTTTTTCCAAATCTTAAACCCTGCGAAAAATAAGTCCAGAACTTTAGAAAACAGGAAAAAATATAATTCTCCTACAGGAATTGAAGCTTAACAATCAGTATAGGGAAGTTAGGGGAGCAAGGAATTCACTGACATCAAAAAGAAAGTCAGACCAGGGAGCCTGGAAGGCAGAGCTGAAGGTTAAGGTTGACCTTTTCGGGAAACTGAAAAGGATCGCATTAGGGAAAGCAGATACCACTAATAAAGTCAAAGCACAAATGATGGGCTGGAAAAAATATTTACAATTAAATCATAGAACAGGGCAAATTTCTCTAGTATATATATAAAATTTCTACACGTTATTGAGAAAAGGAATGTTACTGAATTACAAAATTGGTGAAGGGTATGAGGACTTTATGGAAAAAAGAAACATAAATGTGTCTTCAGCATATAAAAAGATATTTAAGACCATTCCTTATAACATAGATGCAAATAAATACTGTAATGAGATACAGTTCTTTTAAAACCTAAATGATGGGCAAACACTGGAAAATTTGGTAACAGATAACAAAGTGTAACCCAACTTTAAATAGCAAACCTCAATTCAACCACTCTCTACATATTCGTTTAAAAAGATAAAGTTACTCCATAGCACTTGTCAACATCTAACAAATTATATATTTTATTTGTATTTGAAATAAACTGCCTACACCAAGAAAACATAGGCTGCATATACACAGTTCTTCCAACACCTAGACTTAACCTCTGTCTTTATCATCCAACCTAGTCCCTGAAGCCAGCAGAGAGAGTGCTACTAGGCCATCCTTTCTTCTCCTCCTCTGTTTATCCTTATCCCACTTCTTCTTCTACTTTGTCTTCCTGGTCATCTTCATCTTCAACTTCCTCTTCCTCTTCCTACTTTGTGCCTGGCACGAAACTTTCAGCTATGTTAGGGAAAAATTTTTTCAGTGCAAAAAGTATCTGAGGATACCCAAAGCTCACTGATGTTGTAAAGAGTTAAATTCTAAAACTGTGTTAAGGTGGGACACAGATCTTTATTTACTGCTGTTGTTGTTTTATAGGATCAAATACTTTTATCAGGGGAGGAAGAAGGTAGATGGCTGTTGTAATTGAACTCTGTATGATCTCCACTACATTTCGATAACGATTAGTCTAGAAACAACATGCCAGCAATTCTTCTGTTACTAGGACTAATGGTAACTTGAGTCATTTCAATGATCATACAGCTGAGGTAGGAAACAAACATGACTGTTGTGTTTTTAAACCACGATCCTTCTGAACTGCTATTTTCCTTCTAAATGAAAGATAGTGTGAACTACAAATTAAAATCAAATGGCTTATAGTGAAGGCTTAGCCAGTTTATATAATAAATAGTATTTTCTTATTATTTTACATTAGTTTTCATTGATCTGTTAGGATATTTTAATTTTAGAAGAAATGACTGGAAATGTCAGAATAAGCGACACTTGGAAAAAAAGATCTGTCAACTAGTAAAGATAGACACCACAGTGGTCCTTTATATAAAATACTGAGAAGACCCACCACATTATAAAAATTCAAAACTTTTTAATTTTATTACTATTTAAGGGATTATTTAATTGGAAAATCATTTAAGGGGTTTTTGAATTTGATATAATATGGATATTTACAAGTCCGAATGAAGCATTTTAAAATGACAGTATTTTACTTTTATTTATTTCAACTCTTTTGAAGTATTCTTTGAAGACAATAGAGCCATGGAAGAAATTGTGGGATAAGGAAATAAAGGAATAAAATAAACAACAATGGGACTCATGGGAAATATTTCATATGTAAATAGATAAATTTTCTGCTCAGATCAAACATTTTTTGTGTTCTTCCTCTCTCTCATCTCTTTCTAGATGCTATATCTATTCTGTTTTCAAAATCTCACCTCAAATAGCCTCAAATATAAAATTTAATTTCAAAAGAGGATGAACTTGTAAAAGAAGAATATACATGGCCTCCCTTTGGTGATAGCTTTCTGTCTATAAAGTGGGACATTTGAAAATAAAAAGAGGGGGACACCGGATCCCAGAGATCCTTCAGAGATCATCATTGTTCATCTTCTCAATTTATATACCATGACAGGGAGATCCAGAGACTCTATTTTTCTGTAGCACACTCAATGACTTAATTTTGCTAAAACTCACATTTTATCATTGATCATTTTCCACTCTTAAATATTAACATTTTCTCTTTGGTAAGAGAATCATTATTATCATGTGTCCTTTTCATAAACATTTCCTTGTGTTAATAAAAGACTATTAATTTCAAAGATGAAAGCAATTCCATTAAAGTATGGAATACCATAAAAAGGGAGTGTTACCTTGTCAGTTTCAGCATTGTATATGCATTTCTAGGAGATTTAGAAATCTTTTCTGTTGCAGGTATGTTTTCTTTATTGCACTATTTTATACTAGAGCATAATGCAGGGTTAACAGTTTTTAAAAATGACTCATAATTTTGTGCACATCTCTGCCGTATTATTACAATCTGCATTCTGTTTAAGGTTTAATTTTAAAAATAATTCCCTCTTATTAAAATACCCCACATTACATTATTGCTGGTCATGCAGAAAATTACTTTGCTGCAGGAAACAAAGCCATCCAGTATAATCTTTTCTCCTTATAGCAGAGGAGATAATAGGATTAATCGCAAGTCAATATCTTGGAAGTAGAATACTTTGCTGGCTGAACTGAGCCATGCCTGTCATTTAGAGATGATAGATAATTGAACTTATGTGATACTAGATAATCAAATGCATCCAGTCACCATAATAATGAATATTTTTAAAATCTTAAAATGTGTTAATTAGCCATTGAATATGAGGAGAAGCTGGATTAGCCCCATGGGGAACCAGGTGGCTTGTTGAGACATCATCATATAACCATGCCCACTTAGGCAACTTTCTCCTCAGCTTACCTGATACTATTTTGTACATGTAAAGACACTTGATAAAGTAGAAAAGGTCTCATACTGTGAATCTTTTAATGATTGTGTCTACTGCATGGCTTTGGGTATAACATTAGATCCTGATACTGCCCAGTGGCTTGATTCCTCAGTGGTTCTCTTCGTACTTAGTAGGGTTATTTTAAAATGTATTTTTTCAGAACAATGTCTATATTCATTTTTAGGAATGCAGTTTAAAAATGAAGATTTTTACAAGACATTTGAGAATCTTTAGGCAAGTGTTATTATCATGAAATTTTGGATATAAGAAGAACTTTATTTCATATTATAGATAAAAAAATGAGGTGCAGAGGGGCTATATTATTTACGGAGGAATATAGCATTGCTGAAAGTGTTAGGATGAGAATTCATGTCAACCACGCTCAGTAAAACACTCTGCACTACTTAAAGCTATCTAGGAGAATTGTGAAATGAATCACTTAGTGTATTTAGGAAATTATAAGAGGATTTTTTTTTTTAATTTAACTCTACAATAAATTTTTTAAATGACATATCTAAAGTGTACCATAAATTGATCTCACCCTGGTAACTACCACCTATATCAAGATACAGAACCGCACCAGCACTTCAAACCCTCTCATATTTCCTCCTGACCCCTCTCTTCCCCAAAGGAAATGACTGTCCTGACTTCCAAACCCATAAATTAATTATATATATATGACATATATATTATATATATGACTTGTATTCTTTATGCCTTACATAATTTATTCAAAATTATGTTTGTTGGATTCCTTGATGTTCAAATATATAGTTGTAGTTCATCCAGTCGCACAATTGTATAATAAATAAATCATCAGTTAAAGTTACCACAAAATATCCATTCTACTCGTGATAGATTTTTTTTTTTATTAATTTTTTTTTTTTTTTTTTGTATTTTCCCAGTGACGTATGATGTGGAACATCTTTTCATATGCTGATTGGCCATGTGTATATCTTCTTTGGGGAGGTCTCTATTAAGGTCTTTTGCCCATTTTTAAAATCAAGTTGTTTTCTTATTTTTGAATATTAAAGAGTTCTTTGTATATTTTTGGATAATAGTCCTTTATCAGCTGTATCTTTTGCAAATATCTTCTCCCAGTCTGTGGCTTGTCTTCTAATTCTCTTGATATTTTCTTCACAGAGCAAAAGTTTTCAGTTTTAATGAAATCCAGCTTATCAATTATTTCCATCATGTCTTTGGTGTTGCACATATTTCTTTTCAGTATAAAATCAAAGGGATCGCTTCTAATGTTTCACCACTTATAATCTTTGTAGATTTCTGGCAAGTTCACTATATCAGGTTTAAAAGTTTTTTTATATTCATAGTTTTCTAAGAGTCTAAATATTTTTATTTCTCATCTATTGAGATTTAAAATGATCTTATTTTTTAATCTATTAACGTGGTGACTTGCACCAATAGATTTACTAATATTAAGCCATCTTTGTTTTCCTGAGATAAATTCAACTTAGTCTTGGTGTATTTTTAGTACGAAATTTAAGATGCATTTTGCCATTTTAAAAGGAATTTTGGGGCTTCCCTGGTGGCACAGCGGTCGAGAGCCCGCCCGCCAATGCGCGGGAAACGGGCCCGAGCCCCGGTCCGGGAGGACCCCACACGCCGCGGAGCAACTAGGCCCGCGAGCCACAACCACTGAGCGTGCGCGTCCGGAGCCTGTGCTCCGCAACAAGAGAGGCCGCGATAGTGAGAGGCCCGCGCACCGCGATGAAGAGTGGCCCCCGCTCGCCACAACCAGAGAAAGCCCTCGCACAGAAACGAAGACCCAACACAGCCACAAATAAATAAATAAATAAAAATACTTACAAAAAAAAAAAAGGAATTTTGTATCTGTGTTCCTAAATGAGATTGGTCTACCATTTTTCTTTCTCACACTGTTTTTTCCAATTCTGGTATCATGGTTATCTCAGTCACAAGAAAAGAGATGGAGGTGAGGATTTGTTTCTCTTTCTATTCATGCAACAGCTTAAATAAGACAGCACTTACTTATTCATTGAAATTTTGGTAAAATTCACCTGAAAAATATCCAAATTCTTATGTTTTTCATTGTAGGTCAGATTCTAAAATGGTTATAGGTCTATTTGAGTTTTCTACTTTTTTCTGAAGCTGATCATTTTTTAGATTTCTAAACAATGTATTTATGTCATATAAGTTTCTAAATGCATTAGCATAGAGGCATTGAAAGTATTCCCTTGTGACCCTTTTCATCTCTACAGTGTCTGTACTTATGTCCCTTTAAAAAAATTCTTTTTTCCCTTCATCAACCTTGCCAGAAGTTGTCTATTTTATTAGTCTTTTTAAAGAATTAACTTTTGATTTTGTTGCTAATTTCTGTTGCTTCTTTTATCTTCTAGTTCACTTTTCTATCTTCTTGAATTAAAAATGTGGTTCAATTATTTTTAGTCATTTTGGTTTTTCTAATAAAGTTATTTTAAGGCTATAATTTTTAAAGTTCCACTTTGGCAGCAACCCACAACTTTTTTTTTTTTAAATAAATTTTATTCATTTATTTATTATTATTATTATTATTTTTTTGGCTGTGTTGGGTCCCCGCCTCTGCGCGAGGGCTCCCTCCAGTTTCAGCGAGCGGGGGCCACTCCCCACCGCGGCGCGTGGGCCCCTCACCACCGCGGCCTCCCCTGCTGCGGAGCACAGGCTCCAGACGCGCAGGCCCAGCAGCCGCAGCCCACGGGCCCAGCCACTCCGCGGCATGCGGGATCCCCCCAGACCAGGGCCCGAACCCATGCCCCCCGCACCGGCAGGCAGACTCCCAACCACTGCACCACCAGGGAAACCCACAACTTTTGACATGTAGAGTTTTAATTGTTCAGTTATAAATATTTGTAATTCATGTTATAATCTCTTCTTTAATTCGTTAGTTATTTAGCGATGCTTTCCCACTCTGGCTAGCCTTTTATTATTAAATTCTAATTTCATGAGGTCTTTTAGATAGTGTGTCTTTGTTATTTTTTGAGTCTTCTTTTATGTGATAGAATGGTTGATATTTATAAACATTCCACATATGCATGAAGAGAATGTATTTGTTAATTTTTATTGGAGTCTGGTTGCTTTACAATGTTGTGTTAGCCTCCACTGCACAACAAAATGAATCAGCTATACACATACAGATATCCCCTCTCTTTTGGACTTCCCTCCCATTAGATTATTTATATTAATTAGATATTATGGCTAATGTGTTTATAATCATGTTAATAAAACTTTGGTGCAATAGTCACACAGTTTGATTATATATCAAGGAGTGAAATTGTTGACTCAAAGGGAATGTTTATGCTCAAATTATGTAGAAAAGGCCAAACTTTTTCCAATGTAGTTATACCAATTTGCAGTCTGATCACGAGTGTATGAAAATTGTCTTTCCTCTAAAACTTTGCTTAACACTGGTATGTTAGCCTTTTTAATTGTAACCATTCCAGTGGTGTGTAATTACTAAGTTTTTAACAATCTGATGAGCTCACATAGAAAATTTACTAAGATAAACTACATTCTGAGCCACAAAACATGCCTTAACAAATTTCAGTGAACAGAAATCATAAAATCTCTGTCTTTTAATTGGTGTATTTAGGCCATTTTCACTTAAAGTGATTATCAGTATAGTTGGGTTAATATCTACCATGTTTATAACTGTTTTCTATTCATTGCCCTTGTTCTTCATTTCTTGTTTGTCCCTCTTTTGCTGCCTCCTCTGGTTTTAATTGAAGTTCCATAATTCCATTTTATATGCTCAGTTAGCATATCAACTATACTTCTTTTGTAAAAGTTTTAATATTTGCCCTTGCTTCTACAACAAATATTGTAAACTAACTTTTTAACTGCTTTTTTAAAATAATTTTTTAATAAATGTATTTATTTATTTTTGGCTGCGTTGGGTCTTTGTTGCTGCACATGGACTTTCTCTTGTCGCGGTGAGCTGAGGCTACTCTTTCTTGCAGTGCGCGGGCTTCTCATTGTGGTGGCTTCGCTTGTTGTGGAGCACAGGGTCTAGGCGCATGGGCTTCAGTAGTTGTGGCACGGGGGCCTCAGTAGTTGTGGCTTGCAGGCTCTAGAGCGCAGGCTCAGTAGTTGTGGTGCACGGACTTAGTTGCTCTGCGGCATGTGGGGATCTTCCCCAACCAGGGCTTGAACTCGTGTCCCCAGCAATGGCAGGCAGATTCTTAACCACTGCACCACCAGGGAAGTCCCTTAACTGCTTTTAAAAATACCACTTCCCTTGTAGTACAGACATCATATAAGTATACTCAATTTCTCCCTCTTGCACCATGCGACATTACTGTAATCTACTATAATTACCTGATATATTGTTAATATTACTTTACTTAGATCAATTAAGAATAAAAATAAAATATTTTTATTTTAACTTCCTTCCTTCCTTCCTCTTTTTCTCTCTTTCTTTCTTTTTTTCTTTCTTTCTTTCTTGTTGAATTCTGCTTATTTATTTATGTAGAGCCAAGTAAGCAGATCTCAGGTACTATATTTCTCTGCATGAAACTATATCCAGATTTGAGGGTAGTTGGCATGCTCTGAAATTTTAGTTCTCTGGTGGATCAACAAATGTTGATGATTTTTAGTTTATTTATCTTTTTCTTATTGTTATGGGAGTGATGACCCCCAAATATTTTACATGCTGAAGCTCACCCCAGAAATTTCCCAGAATTCAGTTTATATATTGATTTGTTAGCTTGCAATTTACTATAGTCACTTTACAACACTAATAACTTAGATTATATTGGATTTTCTACACATGAAATCATTCATTTGTAAATAGTCACAGTTCTATTTTCCATTTTTTATATATCTTTTTTTTTTTCTTTCCTTCCCTCTCCTTTCCCCCTCCCATGCTTTCATTGCTTTACTGGCTAAAACCTTCAGTCCAGTGTTTAAACTAATTAAAAGGTAAATTAGGAAATATTTGAACCAAATGAAATTTAAAACTTTGATATTTGTGGGGTGCAAGCAAAAGAGTGGTTCATAGAAAATTCACAACTGTAAATGCTAATAACAGACAAGAAGAAAAAGAATTGAAAATCAATCTTTACAGTGTCTACTATAAAAAAGCTAGGAAAAGAAGAGGTTACATACTAAGCAAAAGCATACTAAGGTTACATACTAAAACAGAAGATTAGAACAGGCATCCCTGAAAGAAAAAATAAACCAATAATAAGGAAATTGACAAATCTGAAAGCTGTTACTTTAAACAAATTATTAAATTTGATTTAAAAATAACTAGGTTGTAAGAAAAAGAGTAGACTCTACTATATATCTAACAAGTAGTGGATATTAAAGGAATATTATTAAACAACCTTATTCTACCAAAACTAAAACACTAAGATGAAATTGGCAATATCTTGAAAGACATGAATGATCAAAACTGATTTAAAAAATACAAAACCTGAATCATCCTACTTCTAGCAAAGGGACACAATTTTTCATTGAAAACCTTCCTATAAAGAAAACTTCAAACCTCAGTGGATGCACTGGTAAATTCAATTACAAATATAAGGAATGAATAAGACAAGGAAATATAAGGAATCAACCATTCTTGCATGACTGAAATAAATCCCACTTGATCATGGTGTATGATCTTTTCGATGTGTTGTTGAATTCAGTTTGCTAATATTTGTTAAAAATTTTTGCATCTATGTTCATCAGAGATATTCACCTGTAGTTTTCTTTTTTGTGTTTTGTCTTTGTCTGGCTTTGGTATCACGGTGATGTTGGCCTCATAAAATGAGTTAGCAAGTGTTCTCTTTTCTTCAGTGTTCTGCAACAGTTTGAGAATAATTGGTATTAAATCTTCTTTGAATATTTGGTGGAATTAATCTGTGAAACTGTCTAGCCCTGGACTTTTGTTTTTTGGAAGGTTTTTGATTACTGTTTCAACCTTTGTACTATTGATCACTCTATTCAGATATTCTATTTCTTCCTGATTCAGTCTTGGAAGGTTTGTATGATTCCAAGAATTTATCCATTTCTTCTAGCTTGTCTAATTTATTGGTGTATAGCTGTTCATACTATTCTTTTACAAATCTTTGTATTTATTTCTTTTGTAATTATTTCTTGATTTTAATGATTATTCGGTGATACTTTGATGGGCAATGTTTCCCCCAAATCAAGTTGAAATCCATCAAGGAATTGCAGTTTTCTTTATGTCACTTTGGACATGAATATCTCAGGCCACGATAAAGGAATCGGTAATAATTCAGAATAGTTGACAAAATTATTTATAACAGTGATAAGTGGTGTGGGTATCTGAAAATGGATCTAAATCAGGTAAAGTTAATAGTTTTATTTCCAATTATGACAATCTTGATGACAAAAATATTTTATCAACCTTATGTCCTTTTTATAGCCTTGTGAGAAGTAGCAGCACACTGGCATTTCCAAGGATTCATTATTCATTGGCATAAATTTGCATAGTGAGAGTTTTTGCAGGTGGATATTTACTGCAAAATGTTTTAAAGAAAAATCTCTGCAGAGTCCCACTACCCCCACCTCCACTTATTTCCATTAATGACACTCTGTACCCAGTTTGTGGGCAATGCACCATTCACAAAGTCAGTTTCATGTTCATCAGTAGGTGAATACACATAGACTGATTTTCCTTCTACTTCAGTGCAAAATCAGAGGAGATGCATGTGAGATAAAACATTTCTCTGCTTAGCTAGAATAGCACGTTCATAACTGTATTTCCAAATATTGAGATAAGTAAATTGCAATTGGAATCTCATGGTTTATGCATCTTCTCGTCAACTAAATCCCTCAATTTACCTTTAAGATTTACATTGTTATGTGTAAAAAACATTTTTTTCAGTTCTAATGTTTATCAATTATCTTTAAACAGTGAGAGATAGTAACATAGAATGTCACAGTATCAACAAAGCATAAATCGATCTGTGTAACATAATGTGGAAGGGAGTACTATTTCAAAATCCACTTTGCAGAATTGAAATTAAACATCAATAGCTTGGAGACATTCCTGTCTTATTTTCTAAATTTAATTCATGTTGAACTTTTGTAGTTACTTTGTACAAAGAGTATAAATCTTAATAGTAGTTTTAGTGACCTGTTTAAAGTGAAGAAGCTTTTTTTTTTCCCTAAGAGAACTTTCATGTAAATGTCAGGAGCTAAAATGCATAATTTTTTAATTGTTTGCTAAGATTTAATTAAATATATATTTTGCATTAACATACCGATAAGAAAAATCCATATGATTGAAAATAGCTAGGAACACAAATATTTTACATCTCAAAAAGGAATCACTTTTCCATTTACTAGCATTTAATACATTTTGTTATACGAATAAAGTCACATGTAGAAATTCATAGAAAAAAATAGAAAAAATGTGCTAAAATGTTAGTGATGACCACTTTTTAAGTAAATTTATCTTAAGAACTTAGGATAATATCTGTCAAAAAGTTGAATTTCATGTTTCATTTTGGTGTACTGCTTATTTATATCTTTCCTTGTTCTACAAATATGTTTTAAGGTGCTTTCTATCACAAGGTAATGCTAATAATAGTCAAATAACACAATAATAATGAATTCTTATTGAAAAGTATTAAAACTATATCTTCCAATAACACTTCATATTTGTTTACTATTTCAGTCCCACGATAAACACATGATGTATTTAGTATAATTATTCATTGTCTCCCAAGGACCCATAGCTAGATAGTGGTGAACCGAGCATCAGGCAGCTGAACCTCAAAGCCTCACTTTAAATGGAATATCCACAACTTTGTCATCATGGAAGGCAGAAATGAGATGAGTACATATTAATGTCAACATCTAATACCTAGGTTAGACTCTTAAAAAAGATTTGAGCAGAGGAATCTAAATCACCACTTTAAAACTTTTTTAATAGCAGTTTACTCAGCTTTATACAATGTCATAAAATAATCCTCCTCACTTCCTTATTTCTATGAGTAGAAATTTCCTTAAACTCTCCTGGCTACTTACCTCACTCCATACTCCCATCCAAGAGTGTTGTGTCCTATAGACAGTAGGAGAGCTAATCCAATGACCTGAGTGTTGGGGAGTCAGTCTCCTCCTCCTTTCCTCTCCTCCCTTGTGGCAGTTGTAGTTTTCAACCTGGATAAATGAGTTTGCAGACACAGATGGACTCTTCCAGGTAAAGAAGAGTAACTGGTAAATGGAGAGATAAGGAGTTAGAAAGGCCAATTAGCTCACAGACGAAGTTATGTTTTCTGATATAGCATAGAGAAGAGCATTTTCACATAGAGATCTTGCAGACTTTAGGGGACAGAACGATTTTGCATATTTTACCCTCTTTCCCACTAGGTCTGCAGGAAACCGTTCTAGGCAGGCAGCATCTAGACTGCTTCAGAAGACTCTATTCCTCTTTTATGTTCTGAATTGCGTTCAAGAGTTTACTGTTCAAAGTTCTGTTGATCACGGTATTTTTTTTTCAACGTAAAGTGAATTTTTTGTTTTACTTTGTTTTGTTTTGTTTTACTTCTCTTCCAGCACTTTTGAGTTACTTATCAGAGAATGGATTTTTTTTTTCTTCTCTACATACTTGCTGCTTTAGGCTCTTGCTATAATTCTGTCCTGGTGGTGGTATGACCTTTTCTTTTGTTTTTAGGGCAAGCCAGTTGGTATGATGAATAATTTATTCTGCTTGAATTTTTTCTTTTTTTTTCGCCAGGAGAATCTTGAGAATTTTCCTTCCCAGTTTGAAAATGAACTTATACATAAACATACCCTGCATTATCTTTCCTGTGTAAAAATGTTAGTTACGCTTGGCTGCAACTGTTCAAGGACTTTCAACTTCAGATGATTTCCTCCCAGTACGTTATATCTATAATTCCCTTTCCAGACCTTGGCAGAAATTTACATTTTTTGATAAGCTAATATTGAGCATATTCAGAGCCTGTGTTTCCCAGCTTATTCCCTCTGTCTCTGGAATGAAGTGTTTTATCAAAGTACAATGTGCTCCAAAGAGGCCTTGCTTCAGAGCAGAAACAGTCTCAGGAGGAACAGGATATTTGACAAAATGAAACACACGTGCCATCAGGTATTATGTACGTTCTAGGAAGTTTCAGCTTATCCTAAGTGCTGTGCCCCACCTTAACTTTGCCACTTACCAAACAGAATGGCTGACTTTTATACAAGGATCCACATGTATTAATTCGTCTCCTCAAACTCATACGAAATGCATTCTGTTTAGACTGAAGTTTCTCCTTGCATCACCAGATATTTCAGCTTTAACCCAAAGAATGCACTCACCTGCTCTTTTCTTCCGCCTGCCTCTTTGTCTATGGACTTCTGAGCTCTGGATATCTTGGCCTGTCCTCTAGCTTTTGCTCCATTGACAACATAGACACTGCTTTGATCTGTGCGGTCAATTCTAAGACCATATATATATACATATACACATATATATACATACGTATATCTATACTCTCAAGGAGTGAATAAGATCCACCAGAAAATTTCAGTAAGTTGTCGTCTATGGTGATTATAATACTATCATAATTAGGTTACTTTATTTGGGGAATAAGAAATATCTTTGAAATGAGCTTTGTACTAGTTAGTTCTGTTCCAGTCTAATTCTATGGAGTTGTCAGATCTGGGACAAATGTAATTTACGGGCTGTTCTGTGCATTTTATACCAGCCGCTGGAGGTCATCCTCTAACCGTAACGTCAGTAGTTCTATGTTCTTTTCAAGAGGAAATCCAGAATTTGAGTCCCATTGCTGCAGAAACTGATTTGCAAAAGTATTCTGAGACTGTACAAAAAAAGACAAAAGCAATTCAAAATACAACTCCTACTCTGTGTTTCTATATTTCTTTTTTATTCCCCTCAGAATTGCATTTGAAGAATTTCCTGGCTGGATACCAGTCCTATCCTAAGGCACTTTAAAGTGTTCTTGACAAGGCTGTTCATTCATTATATGAATACAAAAACAGTGAGCAAAAAAAGCCTGAAACTTAGCTCACCAGTAATTGCTTCTTTATTTTCCTGTTTCTTTATTTTCCTTTATTTTATATTTCTTTGCAAGCACAGCCAAATTTAACATCCTGGTTTCTCTTTGGCTGGTTAGAGACTAAACGTGTCCCCTAAACAGCATCTTTCTATCTGGGCAAAGGAAATGTAGATTCTGCTACTTAAATCCTATCCTTTTCTCACCACCAGACATGGACATTTCAATCTTGATGTTTTTGTCATCATGATTTTGACTGTCTGCTTATGAAATCAAATCTTTCCATCATTTTCCATAAAATGGATGAATCTTCATAGAAAATATTTTTCTGGGGCAGACTCTGTTATGCCAGTTTAATTCTTCTATCAATTTTTGTTGCACTGTATTTAAAACATTTCTATTTACTTTTCCTGTTTAATTTATATTTTACATATAATTATTTTTATCAGGATATTGAAAAGTTTATAATTGTTATTTGATTCATCTGTTTTACTCCACATGAAATTTGACAATTATACATAAGTTATAGTGGGTTTGCTATTCTGATGTTATTTCTACTGTTGAACAATAATTAGTATTGAAGCTGCAAATATAATGAGCTTTATTTGGGGTCTTAGGAACTGCGATTCAGGAAACACAGATTCAGGTAAAACCTAGAGTATTCTAGGAAAGGGAAAGAGTCAGGAGCTTATGAAGGCAAAAGCCACAAGGTTGTTAAACTTTTCTTGCAAGAATTATGATTGGCTCTGATGCAAAAAGGAAATATTTGTCCTTAAGGGATAGGCTATAACCAGTTATTTAGGGTAAGGGTCCGATAAGTATCTTGAGTTTCTGGAATACTGTGTGGAATTTCTGAATGGCTGCATTAAGACTATAAGTGATCAAAAGTTTAGATTCTATCAGGCTGAGACCTACGTAAGTCCCACGTTCTCAGCGGATTCCCGGCTCCATTTAAAAGAGCTCTCGGGCTTCCCTGGTGGCGCAGTGGTTGAGAATCTGCCTGCCAATGCAGGGGACACGGGTTCGAGCCCTGGTCTGGGAAGATCCCACATGCCACGGAGCAACTGGGCCCGTGAGCCACAATTACTGAGCCTGCGCGTCTGGAGACTGTGCTCCGCAACAAGAGAGGCCGCGATGGTGAGAGGCCCGCGCACCGCGATGAAGAGTGGTCCCCACTTGCCGCAACTAGAGAAAGACCCTTGCACAGAAACGAAGACCCAACACAGCCATAAATAAATAAATAAATAAATAAAAGAGTGGTCCCCACTTGCCGCAACTAGAGAAAGGCCCTTGCACAGAAACGAAGACCCAACACAGCCATAAATAAATAAATAAATAAATAAATAAAAGACCGTGAATTTAAAAAAAAAAAAAAAAAAAAAAGCTCTCTTAGCAATACCGAAGTCATCTTGATTTTTCTTTCATGCTAGCAAAGCTGCAGGTAAAACCATTGGCAGATTTATATCTTGCCAAAGATATTTTATTCTATCATTAGTTTTGAATAATACGATTTTTTTCAAATGCAACTTAAAATGTTTAAATAATATTTGTTTTTATTCTTTTTGGTGTACCATGTATGTATTTCCAGATAACTGGCACCCCCCGCCCCAGTTTCATTACATTGCTGTATACCAGGTACAATCAGCTGAGTTTTTTAATAAGTATTATTTTTCTCTACTGCTCTGTAGCATTTATATAATTTATTTTTGATATTTTCAAGCTAAGTGGGCTTCCTCAATTAGTTTATTGTGGTGGTGGTTAGTAATTATTAATGTGTGTGTATTTTAGTAATTGATAATGTTGTTTGTGGTAATGTGGTCCAGAAGTAATTTTTGCTATAAAGTATATAAATGAAGCGAGTTAGTTATTATTTCTTAACTATTAACTAAGGAATAGTTTAGCTTTTTCCCACGAGATAATCTATAATTGGTGTTTTCTATTTACTAATTTCAATGCCCATTTAAGTCTTCAGTATAATTGTGATTATTTGCATATTTTAGTTTAATGGTCCATATAATTAGCAGAAGAAAGATAAAGTTGTTAGGGTCAGACAACGATGCCTAAATGTCCTTTAGGTCAAAATAAAGAGGTTAAGATATTATTTGTAATCTAAAGTTATGAAAACCAGAGGACTTTTTTTAAACTAACAATGGAGGTTATTATTCGTTTTAGTAAGGATATTTAAAGCAAATGTATGTCTTCAAAAACATTTTGTATATATTTTTTGAATTTGCTAGAGATGCTATCTTTAAGCCTCTTAAACCTACATGAAAAAACTACTCACTGATTTTTATTCAACATTTTTTCAAGACAACTATGAATTAACAGGGCCTAAACATTTTTAGGACATGCTTAGAAAATACTATTTTTTAAGCCAAGAAGCTCAGAGAATTGGCCATCTGATAATTTTCCCTTCTTCTAGGAAAAATGGCATGAAACTTGGCATCTTTCTTAACACAAGATACTGAAAAGATTTCTAGATATTTAAATCACGGAAATATTTTGTACACTTTTCAATAAAGTAAAATAAATAAAAATCTGTACTGCTTAGTAATGTTCTTTATCCTAATAAAAAATAATCATACTTGCTATTTTTTTTATTCCTTCTCCCCCCAGCTTTATTGACATATAATTGGCATATACATTACGTAAGTTTAAGGTGTACAACGTGTTGATTTGACAGTCTTACATATGGCAAAATGATCACCATCATAATGTTAGCTAACACCTATATCAGGTCACATAATTACCATTTTTTTTGTATGTGTGGTGAGGACATTTAACATCTACTCTCTTAGCAATGCCAAGTATACAATACAGTACGATTAACTATAATCACCATGCTGTACTTTAGATCCCCAAAACTTATTAATCTTTTTTGCTATTTTCATATTTCTAGTTTTTTAATAGGAAAAAAACATTTCTCAGTGACTTGAACAAAGAAAATATCATGTTGCAATTATATACCATCACTGTGCATAATTTCTGCCTGAGTGGAAGTGGTTAAAAATAGAACACCTCTTTATTTTGAATCTGTCATCATTTTCAGTTTCCCTGGTTGCAGGGTATCTTTTACTTGGGTACCTTTATTCAGATCTAAAGGTATACAGTGTTCCTTGTATCTGCTACTCCTCTGTTTTTTACAGTTGTCTTCCTAACAGCTAATCCCTCATTACTCCAACCCCCTATTGTAGTTCAACGTTTTAATATAAAACTCCCCCTGTGCAAATTATCCTGTGGTTTTACTCTCCTGATTGGACCCTTATTGATAGAGTAGAATATCATGATTTATTAAAAGTGAGAACTAGAATTAGTGACAACACTGGCAGGTAGTATTTGATACTAAGTAGTCTCCAGCTATGGCTGCTAACGATTCCTCCCAATGTGTACGTGCATGCCAGTCTTCACATAAGAGACGAGTCTATTCATATTCCCCTTGACTTTGGACCAGCCCGAGTGTCTTGCTTTGACAGATGAAATGGGGCAGAAGAGATATGCTGTTGTGGAATCCAGTAGCCGTACTGCACGGAAGCCAGGAGGGTACATTGAGAATGAAGTACCATATCGCAAACCATCTTTCAGCTGAACGCAGCCTTGTAAGAGACTCCAAGTGAGACCAGAAGAACTGCACAGCCGAGCAGGAGAAAACTCACAGAATCATGAGAAATAATGTTATTATTTTTTTTGGAAATAAAGTCATGTCATTGAAGACATAATTAGTTAAATTAAGATGAGATTATACTACTGTAGGGTGGGCCCCTAGTCCTTTAAGACTGATGCCCTTATAATATGGCCATATGAAGACAGAAACACAGGAAGAATGTCATGTGAGGACTGTGGATTAGAGCAGTGGATCTACAAACCAGGTAACTCCAGGGGTTGCTGGCAAAGCACCATAAGCCAGGAAGGATTCCTTTATAGGTTTCAGAAGGAGCATGTCCCTGTAGACCCCATGATTTTGGACTTCTAATATCCAAAACTGTGAGACAACACATTTTTGTTGTTTAAAGCCAGCGAGTTTGTGGTACTTGTTAAGGCAGCCCTAGGAAACTAATACAAAGGTCACTCCCTGCCTGTCAACAATGACAACAGCAACAGCAACAGCACACATACACAACCTACATAACAAGGACTGCAGCAACAACAAAAACAACAAAACTGGGCTTCCCTGGTGGCGCAGTGGTTGGGAGTCTGCCTGCCAATGCAGGGGACACGGGTTCGAGCCCTGGTCTGGGAGGATCCCACATGCCGCGGAGCAACTAGGCCCGTGAGCCACAACTACTCAGCCTGCGCGTCTGGAGCCTGTGCTCCGCAGCAAGAGAGGCCGCGATAGCGAGAGGCCCGCGCACCGCGACGAAGAGTGGCCCCCACTTGCCGCAACTAGAGAAAGCCCTCGCACAGAAACGAAGACCCAACGCAGCCAAAAATAAATAAATAAATAAATAAATTTTTTTTAAAAACAAAACTGGAATTGCCTCAAAGCTCCTCGTTGGATTTACCCCTATGTCTACTCTTTCAGATCAATGACATAAAATCTCTCAGTAGAGACCATAAATTCTTTGTTTCTGACAGACACTGGCATTCAAAAACTAGGGAGCTTTGGAAACAGAGATTATATTTATGGTTGGGGATACTGAAGAGAGAATTTTTGGTAGCAGAATTTTACTAAGTTTCTAAGTTGGGACATGGAGAACCAAGGTGAGTTTCTGTATAGGTTTTCCCCATTCTTCAAACTGATAGTAGGATTGGTTTATTGTGATTCTAGGGAAAAAATAAGTGTTCTCACTTGAAAGAATGAAGAAAAACAGTGCAGCAACCTTTTCATTGCAAGTGCAAAATGGCAGTCCCCAAAGACTTCCTGCCACAAGAAAGTGATAAATATGAAGTCGTGGTTGCCATATTTTTGAGGGGATAAGTAAAGTTTTAATTCTGATGTGGAAATCAGAAAAGTAGGTTATGCCCAAAGGCAACACTCTTCTAATTATGATCTCAATTTAGCTATACAGAAATCAGAAACATTTCGGTCATTATTTATAGAATATTATTGGAACTATATATAGATTAAAACAGGGTGGCCGCAGTTAGAACTGTGACTGACCATATTTTTACATTGAAAGATGATTCTTAATCACTCCTGATTCATATGCAGTCATTGATTTGGCTTATGTGATGTTAGGAGTCACTGTTAGTTCTGGATAGCAAGAGTAATTTGCTTCTTTTCTTGCAGGGCCAGCAGTTTGATTTACTGTTTCTCCAGCCACCTGGGTATTTAAATTATCTGCCATGATATCATAATTCAGTAAGGTAGGCTTTAAACAAGTGGCCTAAATCTAATTCAAATGCTAAATTTACTCATTATACTGATGCCATTTTAGCTAAAAGTAATTGTGAAATAATTGTGTTTGAAGCTCTGTCTTTCTTCATTGATTTTATTGCAGAAAAGGATAGGATATTATGTAGAAAGTAAGTTAGAGGTCATTCCAGACAATATAGCTCCAGTAATATGGGGCAAACATGCTCAAGACCAAATAAAGACTTTTATTCTTTAGTCCCCTAAACATCAAAATAATACTTAGAAAGCAGTTTGCTTATTTTATTTCTGGAAATGGCGTATCTCACATCTACTATGATTGTTCCCTTTCATCATATCATCATATTAAGAAAATGTGTCAGAAGGAATATAAATCCTGAACAATGTGGTATCTTAAAGCCTAACCATGCCTCCCATCTTCTGGTCTCATTTACTCACTCATTCAACAAGTATAAAGCACTCACTATACCCCAAGCACTTTTCTAGAAACTAAGACCACAATTATGAACAATTAATATCCTCAAAGAGATTATATTCTAATTGAAGACAGACAACACATTTTTTAAAAGTATAAAAGCATCATATATCAGACCTTAATAAATACTACAGAGAAAAATTAAGCAGGGTAATGAATTAGAAAATAATAGGAAAGAGACTTTTTTTTTAATATGGGGTGATCAGGAATGACTACACTGACAAGATAATACTTCAGCAGAGTATTGCAGTGGTCAGAGTGGTCAGATTGAAGAGCATGGGGTGACCAGAAAATGAGAACTCCAATGTTAATGGAGTTCAATGGTACAACATTGGCAGAAGTCTTAAGTTGCTGCCTCTTGATATTCTAAAATCTTTGTAGTCACTCCTTAAAAATATTCTCAAGCTTATGGACTGCTTTACTAATATTGCTTCTCAGATCATGGGAGATAATGAATCAGCCTTGGTAGAATTAAAAATAGGTTTTATAACACGTATATACATTCCAAAGTGCTTCTTAATAATATTTATTGATACATATTTCTAGACTGTGGCAAATGAATTATCTAATTGTTCAGGCCAGTGGCCTTTCAATAATTGGAATGACAGACCCAAATCTCTGTGAACAGCCCTTTCCAGGCTCACATAGTTGAGATTATGACAAAGTTGAAATCTTTGGTTCTTCTGTAGATTCTCATGTAACTTCTGGTAAAACTTCATAATAAATCAATATTTGTTGATACCCTGACAAGGTTGAAAGCATTTTATGAGTAGCCGAAACCCCAGATACAGTCCAATGTGTGTATCAATGGACTGTGTTTGGAGGAAGAACTGTTGTCCAGTATCTTTAAAATTTAATTTAGAAATTTCTGCATTGAACAATAACTCTAGTCCTAAGGGACCATGGAAGATGGCAACAGAGTTGCAATTTTCTTGTTCTGGTCCATAGTTGGTTGAGTCGCCTGGCACCCACACCTTCATAAGGGCCTACATTTTTAGGAAAATAATTAATATTACATAAATATTTGGAAGCATCAATTTGGTTTTTCTACTTCTGATTTACATCATGTGTTTCAAATAGGTTGATGTCATGTCTTAAGATTTATTTTTTTTTCAATTAATTTTCATGGAAGTATAGTTGATTTATAATTTTATGTTAGTTTCTCCTGTACAGCAAGTTGAATCAGTTATATATATACATATATCCACTCCTTTTTAGATTCTTTTCCCATATAGGTCATTACAGAGTGTTGAGTAGAGTTCCCTGTGCTGTACAGTTGGTTCTTATTAGTTATCCATTTTATATATAGTAGTGGTCATATGTCAATCCCAATCTACCAATTTATCACTCCCCCCCTTTCCCCCTTGGTACCCATAAGTTTGTTTTCTACACCTGTGACTATTTCTGTTTTGTAAATAGTATCTTTTGTACCATTTTTTTTAGATTCCACATATAAGCAATATCGTATGATATTTGCCTTTCTCTTTCTGACATATATAAAATGGAATATTACTGAGCCATAAAAAAGAACAAAATAATGCCATTTCCAGTGACATGGATAGACCTAGAGATTGTCATACAGAGTGAAGTACATCTTAAGATTTAAATCATAAGTTATGAATTTGCCTAACCCAAACAACCCTCACCACTAGCATGTTGGAGACAACCAGAAAAATATATTATTTTATGGGAAAATGGAAAAATTTACTGTTCACCTGGTAACACTGAATTCAACCATGTGTGATAGAGATTATATGCATATTGGTTCCTATAAAGGGATGGAATTTATGTAACGACAGCCATGGATCTGTTTTGTCTACACTTTATCTTAATCTAGATCAAACTAAATCCTCACTGAAAATGTTCATCTGTAACTGGGTAATCATGAGCTCAGCAAAAACTCAATGGATCTCTCACTATTTCACTAAAAATAAGAAAAATAGTCTCAGTTTTGGAGGATGATTGGAAATATCATCCACAGTTTTCAATGAAAACGTATATAACAAAGACGATATAGAGTTGAAATAAGCTCAGCATCCATCTCTTTCTAAAATACAGAAGTAACTGGGGGAGATGATGTTCTAGGAAACTTTGACACTCTCACTTTAGCTTGAGGAGATTTGAGTTTTCGAATGTAAAATTCTTCCTTCTTCAATAAAGGTTAGGATTGATGTACTTTAACTTGTGATGGCATTTTAAGGCCCGTTAGTTAAATGGGCATCTACATATTCTTTTCCATGTCCATTACTTAAGTTATTTAAGGTACAGTGAAAATATAACAAGATTATTCTGTTAAATAAAATGTTATACAACTATCTTTACATAGATTGGGTTAAGAAAAATTAAAATGGCGAGGATTTAGCTGACACCTGTGCCTTTTTGCACACCAAGACAGGTGACTGGAAAAAAGGAAATTGTGAAGTTTCTTCTGTGGAAGGAACCCTTTGTAAAGCAGCTATCCCATACGAAAAGAAATGTTTATCAGATAACCATATTTTAATATCAGCTTTGGTGACTGCTAGCACAGTAATTTTAACAGTTTTGGGAGCAGTCATTTGGTTCCTGTGCAAAAGAAATTTGGATACTGGTTTCACCATAGTTTTTTCAACTGCACCCCAATCACCTTATAACGATGACTGTGTTTTGGTAGTTGCAGAGGAAAACGCATATGCTGTTCAATTTGACTAAGATACTGGCAATCTCAGATTAAAACATCAAATACCTTGACAGTGACTCCTATACAAGATTTCAATATAAAACCTAACAGTGAAAAAAATAAAACTTCTAAATAAATTAAAAGAACACCTAGATCATCTGTCGACAGAGATGTATCATGTTACAAGCATAGGCTGGTTGTATAAGGTGATATAAGAAGGCAGCTTCAGTCATCTAAACTTCCTTAGTCCTGGCAGCCTCTGTTCCACTGATAAATAGATGTTATTAACAGAGATTCTGTGGCGATGTTAGGAAACTGAAAAATAATAATTTAAAAACTAATAATCAGATATTTAGAACTCGAATAGGAAGCATTACTTAATAGATATTATACTCATTTGGGTTTAATTTTTAGCTATTTTGTACGATAAATTTCATTTTAATCTGGTCATGGCACCCTTGAATTTGCTTCTAGGTTATGGTTTTATTCCCTTTATAATATTCATGTATTAACCACATCAAACAATCACACCGAGGTATTTATTCCTCAGTTTTTACCAGATGGTGTATGTGTGTTTCACACTCTAGAAATCTTGATTAAATACAGTTTAGAAGACATCTAGTGTTGGCACCATTTATGATGTAGCTTTAAGCTACAAGAGGAAAAGATAGAGTGAGAAATAGGCACAAAGATCTGAACTTTTTATTGAGAAAATATTGCTAAGAAGAAAACAAACAAAGAAAAGAGGGATAAGATATTTCACATACCATTTCAATATTAGGAATAGAAGTTTAAAGAGAGAATAAATGAGATGTTGGAATTATACCCATTTTAGTAAACATAGTGATCATAATACTCCAAAAAGCAAAACAAGTGCATGAGAATGCAGTGGACTTCCTGGTTGGAAGGCTGCGGGTAGTACTGGAATCAGCTTACATTATAATAAGAGGGAGGCTTTGATGGGAATCTGCTAGTGAAAAACATGTGATGACTAAACTGCTTACAAGTTAGAAGTAAACATTATTATTGCAATGGTTTTGTCTACGTATAATTGCATTTTTAGTAGCTAGAATAAGAGAAGAGACTTGAACAAACAAGTTCTCTCTGGGTTCAATCTCTCACTCCCTTCATGAGAGAAGAAATGAGATGGACTAGAGCATTACAATTTTTTTCCAATTTCCAAACATAGTAACTCATTGGAAGCTATCAGGAGGATTATCGTCTGACAAGGGACTTGAGTTTTTTTGTGTGCTTGTGTGTGGGTGTGTGGGTGTGGGTGTGATCTTATATATGTGAGGACTATGGACAACATCAAATACAGACGTGGATCTCAAAGGGCTTGGCTGACATTTAGCGGTTATGCTTATCAGGGGGAAATGGCTAAGGAGTATCCAAAGGGTTTATCCTTCAAACCTGGGGAAAAATGATGAATATACACCCAGTTCATTTATTGGGTATTGGAGAACTTGTCCTCTTTAACCAATTTTAAGGATGGGCAAGTAAAAAGCATTCAGTTCAAAAACGCATCCCCAGTCAACTCTTTCTTTCCGCAGTGCATTGCTTTGTTTTATTTTCCCATGACTTCACTCTAATTTCAGGGAAACCTTAAACTTTCTCTCTAATCTGATCATTGTCCTAAAGTCCAATAATATCTTTCTAGTTGCTCATTTAAAAAGCAGGGTGAATTTTTCTGCCTTGAGTCCTAATTCCATATATCTAAAAATGACAAATTAAAATAAGTTTTCAAATTTACCTCAGAATGTTTCACTGGATTCAATATTTGCATTCTCTTTGTGGAAAAAAAATCATTTTGTAGTAAATTGTTTTCTTTAGTGTTTAAACCATATTTGTAAGGACTGTAATAACATTATAAAGCATTTAGCTTTCATTTATTGGGATAATTAACATGTCATAATAATTATTTTCAGATGCTGTTTGTAGGAAACATGCTTACAGAGAACAGCCTTAATTTCTCTTATTCAGATATTTTAATAAAGAAACGGATTTTTAAGTCACAGCTACAATTTTCAACTTCAGTTCTGAAAAGCAGTTTTTGTAATATATTTTTCCGAGCTATATATCTGATACATAATCTCAATTTTAATTTTCATTTGGTCTATTTACTAAGTATAAAAAGATTGATTTTACTCATCTAAGAAATTCAAAGTAAATTAAATAGTATGAAATAAATGTTAAATTAAAAAGTTTAAATTTTCTTACATATTATAACATTGCAGAATTAGGAAACCATAAAGTAGTATTTTGTAATATGCTAATATTAAGTTGTGTTCTAAAATATCATATTTTATGTAAAACTGGTGACAGAATATTTTTTAAATTCCTAAGAAATTATATTAACATATAATCAAAAAATCATTGAATTTTGCTGTAAGTGAAACTATGATATTGGATGATTTTGAAATTTGCATATTAGAAAAAATGTCTCTATCCTAGTGCAAGTGTGAGTGAGTTTCTAGGAGGAGAGTAGAGGATTATAATTTTTGAGTCTAGATACAATATAAGCCTGAATAAAGACACTGCAGCGACAGTGGATTTAGAATACAATGGCTTAGTATATAATACATTAAGATTGTAGGACCTTTAATATGACAGTGATGACTGGATATAGGTTTAGGGAGAAATTTTCTAGAATAACTCTCACTTTTTGGGTAAAACTGGACTTATTACATTGTCATTAGCCCAAATACCCTCAACTAGGAATGTTTAAAGAGAAACCAATATTACTGTAGCAGGGAGGAAGGAAGATAGAGAAATCATTATGACTTTGGCTTTGAACTTGTTGAATGAGAGATTCTATGTGATCAGGTTGTAGTTGACAAATGTGTGGCAGAAATCAGGCCTGGAGATAGAGTTGGGAGTTATGGCGGTAATTATTGTTGTCTGAGTGCCCTGCTGTGGTAATAATTTTATTCACAGTATTTCTTTTAATCTTCCAAACACTCTCATATGTTGAATTCTAATATCCCATTTTAGGAATGAACTCTCAGAGGGACATGGGTATAAAGATTGTTTCTCAAAATTTCCTCCAGAGTTACAAAGTGAAGTAGTAAATGTCAGAACTTCAACTCAAGTCCAGATCTGTCTTATGCAAATCCCATGTTAGTGCCCTCTGAGATAGACAGTTCATATCCAGTATCTGGGAGAAATGGAGCGGCCAAAACAGAGCTCTAGGAAACATCCACATGAAAATTGCAGAAAAGAAAACCTGCAAAGAAAACAGAACTTTAAGAGGAAAACCAAGAAAGAGAGGAGTCAAGAGAGAAGAGTGGAGTGGCTAATGTGTACTATTTGTCAGTGAGATTGATTTTGAAGAAGAAGAAGAAAAAAGGAATGTACTGTGGAAGATGAAAACAATGACCAGCCATGGCATGTCACAAGTTTGCAAAGTAGAGTCGTCAAGTTATGTGGTAGGGAGAGACAGAAGATTGTCGAAAATGTTTTACCTTTTCAGGAAGTTTGCATGTGTCCTCCCGGGAAAGCTGGGTTTCATCCAAGTCAGAACAGCAAGCGCTCCGTGAGACTGCCTTCAAATTTAGGGACCTGATAAGTGAGCTTCCTAGTAGTGATGGACTTATATTTAATTAAAATGAATTAATTCTGATTTTTAATAAAGTAGGACAGTAATAAACATTAGTGAAAATAACTTTATCCTAAATGTGCTAATGTTTATTCAGAAGGTTATAACTATGATGGTCAAAAGGCTTAGGAATATAATTATGTCTGTGATGAGCACCATATTAGAGATTGATTAAAGATAAATCTAAGGTAAATGGAATAATATTTACCATTATTGGAGAGAGCCTATCATTTATAATGGTGACTTTATGATATCCAATTTGAACAACTGCACAAGTTGATAACATTTTTCCCATTTTAACATTAGCAAATAATCTCATAGATGCTAAATAACTGGGTGTACAGATTCATTCAGCTAGGAAATTGTAGAATTTTCCAATTCTATAATTGCAATTCCCAATTCTGGAGTTCGAATTTGGTTCTCCTTGGCTTGAAAGCCCATTTTTTCTAATATAACACAGGAAAAAATATCCTGATTCCTACGGAAATTTTAATTCTTTTTCACAAGTGCAACTCAGGTGTAACATAAAAGAAACTTATCTCCTGATTAAAATAGTTCAGTATTACTTTCATAAAAAGTTTTTAATGGAGAATGATACAGAACGTTCAACAAATTGAAATTTTAGAAATATACTGTTATAAGCCAGTGAGTCTTTGATGCATTAAGAACTCAGAGAACAATGCTATATTTCTATTGTTACTATATATCTTTATTTTACCTCTTATTCTGTAAGGGCAAATATCAAGCTTTTTGTAATAACTCCTACTATAATATTTATTGACCATTTAATTTCCCTATATGTTTAATTATATTTATAATTTCTTTGACTATTCAACTGTTTGTCATTAACTATGAATTCCACAAGTCCCTGTAACTCGGAATAATAAAGTAATATTCAAAGTTTTCTCAGTTTATATAATCATTTGGATATATGATTCTTGTAATCAATTTAAAAGTTCAGATCAATAAATCTGGATCTTTATTTTTCAACCCATAATGTGAATTCTCTCATCCAAAACTCCACCTTCTATATCACTGTGGTAGGTAGAATAATGTTCCCTGAAAAATGTCCCATGTCCTAATGTCTTGAACCTGTGACTTTAAATTTGCTTGACAAAAAGGGCTTTGCAGATGTGATTAAGGTTATGAACTTTGAGATGGGAGATTATTCTGGATTATTTAAGTAGTGTTTCCCAGCTCTATTCTGAGAAGACAAGGAAAGCATGATCAGAGAGATACTGCATTGTTGGCTTTTAAGAAGGAGGGAGCAGTCCATGAGTCAAGGAATTAAAACCACTTCTAGAAATTAGAAAAGTCAAGGAAAAAGATACTTCATAAAGGAATGCGGCCTTGCCCACACTTTTATTTTAACCAGTGAGAACTATTCAGACTCTGACTGCAAGAATTATAAGATAATAAATTTATGTTGTTTTAAGCCACTGGGTTTGTGGTAATGTAGCAATAAAATAAATAATACAGCCACTGAAAAGCCTAGTACTATCATTTTTTAGCTCTTGAAAACCCTAGAATATGCCTCTTCTCCTATCAAGAATCACCTTGAATTTAGAAAAAAGTGTGTGTGGCTATTGTGTTCCATAGCCTGCCTCGCACGTGATTCTCCATACTAGTCCATGGGCCTCGGCTGCTCTGTTGTTGCCGGTCTCCTGGGGCTCAAGACTTCATTTCTCTCTCCAGATAATCTCACTGCCCCGTGCAGGCACCGGAGGAGGCATATGTTGTGATGACCGTATTTACCTTTACTCTCCTGTCACTTCTAAGTTCCCATTATACTGCAGAAGGCTGTGTATTGGTGACTTTTGCTTAAGATTCTGTAGAACGTATCAAGAAAGCAATGCCATGTAGAGCAGGGACACCTTAAGAGACAGTATTAGATAGTCTCATAGCTTGCATTATGGTGTGTTTTATGAGCCTTTTTAATAAGTATTAGCTATTACCATGCCTGAAAACCCTTCAGCCGTGCTACAACTTGAAATGTGTACTAGAAAAAAAAAAAAGAAATGTGTACTAGATAAATGTTTTGTCTTTATCCTCAGATACCAAACTCTACCCTCAACTTCTCTTGTCTCTAATCATTCAGCTGAAAGCCATTTAGTTCTTATTGCAACCTCAACTTAAATTTTGCACAAACCAATGAAAGAGACATTCTAAATCAAAGGATTAGTATTCTGTTCTATAAACTTAACAATTAAATAAACTGTAAAAGTTTTATAATTGTATTTTTTAAATAAATTCTGTATGTATCAAATTTCTAAGCAATACATATCCAAGTACCATGTGGTCCTGTAAGTCAAAGTTTATATTATATGATATTATATTATATTATATGATATTATATTATATTATATCATATTGTATTAGTAAAAGATTATATTATATATCTATATGCTTTTCAGTTTCAGAGAATATTCCCAAGTTTTGGGTTCTATTTTTTTCTCCTAATTACAAACATAACGATAGAACCTACAGGGGAGTTTTTAAAATGAAATAGGTAAATGCATAGTGTTCAATAGTATTCACATTTCTTTCCCTTTCCTCATTGCATTTCTTTCACATCTTTCCTCCTTTTACTCCTTTGATCTCAAGAATATACACTTTGCTGATCTTTGCTCCTACATTTTAGTCATGGTCAGGTATGTGATGACTAATAAGCAATGACAGAATTTCACATTTTCATGATTTGCATTCTGGATTGTTTCAATGGATGAAGGTGGGGGAACATTTCTTAAAGAAGATTTCATTGCTTCCAGTGCCAAGAACATGGAAAGATAAGAAACTAATAGTATATCTACTTTGTTACTTGAAATTTTTCAGGGGTACAAAGAGAGCCAAAAATAGAAATTACTGTAATTATAGTTCAAAGAAGGTGATATCTCACCTTATCGGGAGGGAATCAGAAAGATTGTTTGAAGGAAAGCAAGGCACATCCATAGATAAGATTCAATAGTTAGAAATAAGCGAAAGAGCAGATATAGAAAAACAATGTTAGCAATGAAAATAAGAGATTCAAAAACAAGCAACCTGTATACGATACAAGGTAGTATCCAAATTCATATGAAAGTTAAAGATTGATAAATCCTTGACAAGTCCCTTTTTCATGACCCTTGTAGCTAACCCAAACCTTTGGCATGAGTCTCCCTTCCTCCTGAGCTTTCTTTTCATTCTCAACAAAAGCCCTTCTTCACAATTCATGGAGAAAATTATGACCATCAGGAAATATTTCCTTCAGCCTTCTAGTTCTCTACTTACACAGTTATAGGTAATCCTATCCCATTGTAAATACTCTGGCAAATATTACTTTCTAATTGCCAAATCCAGTATATACAAATCTTCTTTTGTTTACCATATGTCTCTGTTTTTTACAACTTGACTCTTTCTTTCTGGAAGCTTTCTGCTCTCTTGAATTCTTTGCCCTCACACTCTGTTTTTCTTCTAAGTTTTTAACAATTTTTTTTTCAGTTTTCTTTCCTACATCTGCTTGTACAAGTGAGAATTCACCAGAACTCTAATTTTGAGGTCCACCTCTTCTTTCTTTTTTTTAATTTATTTTTTATACAGCAGGTTCTTATTAGTTATCTATTTTATACATATTAGTGTATATGTGTCAATCCCAATGCCCCAATTCATCCCACCACCACCACCCCCACTTTCCCCCTTTCTGTCCCTATGTTTGTTCTCTATTTCTGCCCTGCAAACCAGTTCATCTGTACCATTTTTCTAGGTTCCACATATATGCGTTAATATACGATATTTGTTTTTCTCTTTCTGACTTCCTTCACTCTGTATGACAGTCTCTAGATCCATCCACGTCTCTACAAATGACCCAATTTCGACCCTTTTTATGGCTGAGTAATATTCCATTGTATATATGTACCACATCTTCTTTATCCATTCGTCTGTTGATGGGCATTTAGGTTGCTTTCATGACCTGGCTATTGTAAATAGTGCTGCAATGAACATTGGAGTGCATGTGTCTTTTTGCATTATGGTTTTCTCTGGGTATATGCCCAGGAGGTCCATCTCTTCTTGCACTAAATATTCCTCCCTGAATTGTTGTCCAAAACTGATGACACCAACTGACACTAAAATTCAATCATGTCCAAATTTAAACCTCACCACACATAGTTCTTTGGAGCTCTAGATCTACACATAGAATATCCAACCTGAATCTCTCTCCCAAGGATCTAATGACATTCTACTCATTATTTGGGAACCACCTTGTATGAAGCTAAATCTTGTTAATACGGTCACGGTCTTTAAAAAATTTACTAGTTCACATCTTTGTAGTATAATAAGAAAGAGGCAAACTTTCTGTTAGCTATTAACATCCAATATTATTATGATGTTAATTTCTAGAGTAGGGAACAACTTTTGACCTGCTAGATTACGTGTAGCAGTATAATACCTCATATTAAATATTGTATTCCCTGGATGTGGTGTAGTGAGGGAAAACCAATTGGAAAAGTTTCTTGTCAGGTTCATAATCAGTCCCTCTAAAGAAGGTAAAAAATTGTGTTTTGTCTTCACATGACCCAACTTTAGTGGCCACGAGTTGGATTGGTGGTTTGAAGCTTATCAGTTTCAAGGAGTTCAAATTAAACCTAGCCAGAGAAGAGAGAATACAAAAGAAAAAAATAATAATAATTTCCTTCTTATGCCTCTGACATTATATATCTTATGAGCTATTAAACTTAAAAAGTACTGAATCATGTAATACATAGGGAAACATAAATATGTTAATATATATAATTAAAGATTACTGATAGCAACATAAAAAATAAATACTTCATTTACTTCGTTAGCTGATCTTTCTGTTAAAGTTTTTTAAATTATTCATTCATTTAATGTCTGTTAATAGTATATATATTGGGTATTTAATTAATATATGTTGACCAAATACATTCTGAAGTCCAATATCACTTTATATATGAAAAGAAGTACCTTAAAATTATGCAAGCATTCTCTTCCAAAATTTCACCTTAGCAGTCCTTAAAAGTTCTCATATGACCGTCATCAACCTGAGCCTGCGAAGTTAGAAATAAAAAGTGATTAAAAAGAAGTTTGTTGCTGACCTGATGGTACGTATTCTCTCATTTTTGTGAGTCTATTAAAGTTTGAAACCTTGCCGAGTTTGATGACACTGTGAGATACCACCACTGAGAAAAGCAGAGCAGGGCAATTGGGTGGTTTATACAGACAGAACTAAAAATAAAGTGAAATATTTCCCATCACTGTGTTCAGAGATTGCATGGGTGAAAATTACCAATTTTATTGACTCGAGTTTCTTACCCAAGACTGCTATGTCTTTCACTTTTAATGTAGTGGAACCTGTTTGAAAGGAAAGAGAGAAGTTTCAAAAGTAGAGACAAGTGATACTACAAACTGATTTACTGGAATCTAGCTGGCACACAAACTGGGTCCCTTATTGACAGTGACTGGTCTGTGCTCTTGGATTAACTTTTTGTAACCCCTTGGTGTCTTCTATTTGAGTTATAACAATAAATCTGCTAAATGCTCTGAAATTCTGCATCTTAAAAATACTTTGTTTTGTATGATTTTGAGGAGCTGAAAGGCATCTAAATTTAGGCACACTGAAATCACTTCAAAATAAACAATGCTATATTCAACATGTGTTTGGCTGAAATAGGAATTCACATGTTTTAATTGGCTCTGGATTCAAAGAATTATTTATTTTAAAAAATGTGATTGACATAATGACTAAGTATAAAGCCATGAGCAAAAACTCAACCTTTATTTCTTTATATATTCAAAAGGGATTGCACTAAAATCTATTCTTTTACTAAAATATGAGTCTTTAAAATCTTGAGTTATTGTGATCTGTTGTTCTCTTTAAGTGTTTGAAATAAATCTGAGATTTAGTATTTTTCCCTGTAAGGTAAATTCTCAAGGTACGTATTATCTTTGCACTTATGTGAAATAAAAACATAAATTGATAAATTTATTAATTAAATATATTGGTAGAATTTTATTACTAAGGAGGAGACTAAATATATGCATTCTTCTTTCAGTTCCCAAATCTCTGAAATTTAGAAGGCTTCCTTAAATTATGTTGTAATGTATGGCTCTCAAAGTCACATGGAATCTCAGCTTTTATCATCCTGACTTTAATCCATGAAATAAAGCAACAAGAGATGAAATATATTCAACAATTTACTCTTATTTATCTTCATAGTGCAGAAAAAAAAGATATCTTCTTGCCTATTATTTTCAGAAAGTGTATGTATAAAATCTGTTACATCAGTGATTGAAGGGATATACAAATTATTCTATCAGTATTTGAAAAACAGTGGGTTCTCTTAATTATTTTAAAATTGAAAAGTATCATTACGTTTAAAATATAATTGGTATCTATTTAGAAATTCCAAAACACTTTAATAATCATTGTATAAAACATCATTAAATTCCTAAGCAAGGAGCAGCTATTAGCCATTTTATTACTCATATCATGACCAAACTTTTATCACCAACTAAAACTGTGATATTACTAAAAAGTTTACTCTTACTTTCATTCATCACAATTAATACCTCAAATCATGGAAGACTAACATGGGGAAAAATCTGTCTGATTTTAAAACACAAAAATTTGTGTATATATGTTTAAATTTTTAAAATCAATTCTATGCAGGTAAATTTAAAAACATGTAAGGGAAATTCCCTGTGGCTATAAACATGAAAAGGGAATGGATTGAGTGATAGTCATATAAGTTGATGCTGTAGCTGTAAATGGCCCAATTATGTATTTTGCTTCTCTTGGTAATTGAGAAGTTGTTTTTTCTGCCCATAAAAACATATCACATGAAATCTTATTTTTGTATGAATTAAAAGCATGGACCTGGAACCTGAACATAAAGTCAAGACTCATGAAGTTATACAACCTTAGACAAAAACAAAAATATTCCTGCTAGCACAGAAAAAGCACCATAATATTTAGCTTTATTTGTCTGAGGTTTAGGTAAGGAAAAATGTTTCTACTGAGAATTGTAACCAGGATTACAATTACAAGGATTAATTTGATAGTAATCATGTGGTCTGAAAATCCAAAGCCAAGAACTTAACAACAGAAGAAATGGTTTTAGGATAATGACATCCTTTTGATGTCTACTACAGACAAGCATACTATAGGAAACTCCTCTGAAACAACAACCTGCAATCTTAACTGTACATGATTTCTGCAGAGATACTCCTGAATACATACCAATTTAGAGTCAGCAGACAAAACAAACAGTAGGATTATGTGTTCAAAAAGTTGCATATTAAAACTATTAGATGTAAACATTTTAAAGACATCATCACAGACCCTACAGATTAAAAATTTTTTAAATATGTTAGAAAATATTTATGCAAGTAAATTAGAGCATTTAGATGAAATGGATGGATTGCTAGTTAAATATAACTTACTATTAGAAGGAAAATAAAACATCTGTAAAACTCTTTATTTATTAAAGAAATTGAATCTTTAATTGAAAACATACTTATACAGACTCTTTATGCCTAGAGAGCATCCCAAGGTAAAGTCTTCTGAACTGTTAAGGAAGAAATAACCCAAACTTACAAAAACTGTTCCAGAAAATTAAAAAAAAAAACTTTTTCTGATTATTTTTGTGAGCCTTGAAATTAAAATTTAACAAAGATATCGCAAGGAATAATAACTACAGGCCAATCTCTCCAGTGAACATAAATAGAAAAATTGCAGTCAGAATAATGGCCTGTGGAATTAAAAGATATACAAAATGACATTACATCATGTTTGCAGTAGATTTATTTCAGAAATGCTTGGATGTTAAAACATGTAAAACTAATGTTATTTATCACAGTGAAAAATATAAAAGAATATAATTACAACAACTTAATAAATTTTTGGAACAATTAAACCCATTAATGAGGATAAAAAAACAAAACCCCAAAGTCTCAGCAAACCAAGGGTAATTTTTCTTAAACTGATAAAAAATATATAAAAAATAACTGACAGCACACAGCGTATTTAATGCATAATTTTGAAAACCTCTAATATCATGTGTGAGATATAAATGTTCTCTAGTAGCAATTATGGAAAAAAGTGTACTGGAGAAAAGAAGAGAAAGGGAAATTTCTCCCAGCAGCCTCAGGAGCAGCGGATTAAATCTCCACAATCACCTTGATGTACCCTGCATCTGTAGAATACTGGAATAGACAACGAATCATCCCAAAATTGAGGTGATGGACTTTAGGAGCAACCGTAGACTTGGGCTTCCAGGGTCTTGGCACTCTGGCCAGGTGTCAGGCCTGTGCCACTGAGGTGGCAGAGCCGAGTTCAGAAAATTGCTCCACCAGAGATCTCCCAGTTCCATGTAATATCAAACTGCAAAAGCTCTCCCAGAGATCTCCATCTCAATGATAAGACCCAGCTCCACTCAACGACCAGCAAGCTAAAGTGCTGGACACCCTATGCCAAACAACTAGCAAGACAGGAACACAACCCAACCCATTAGCAGAAAGGATGCCTAAAATCATAATAAGCTCACAGACACCCCAAAACACAACACCAGACGTGGTCCTGCCCACCAGAAAGGCAAGATCCAGCCTCATCCACGAGAACACAGGCACTAGTCCCCCCGACCAGAAAGCCTTCACAAGCAACTGAACCAATGTTAGCAACTGGGGGAAGACACAAAAAACAATGGGAACTATGAACCTGCAGCCTGCGAAAAGGAGACCCCAAACACGGTAAGTTAAGCAAAATGAGAAGGCAGAGAAACACACAGCAGACGAAGACCAAACAAATGAAGAGGAAACAGGCAGTCTACCTGAAAAAGAATTCAGATTAATGATAGTAAAGAGGATCCAAAATCTTGGAAACAGAATGGAGAAAATAAAGAAACGTTTAACAAGGACCTAGAAGAACTAGAGCAAACAAATAATGATGAACAACACAATAAATGAAATTAAAAATTCTCCAGAAGGAATAAGTAGCAGAATAACTGAGGCAGAAGAATGGATAAGTGACCTGGAAGATAAAATAGTGGAAATAACTACTGCAGAGCAGAATAAAGAAAAAAGAATGAAAAGAATTGAGGACAGTCTCAGAGACCTCTGGGACAACATTAAACAAACGAACATTCGAATTATAGGCGTCCAGAAGAAGAAGAGAAAAAAATAAAAGGGACTGAGAGAATATTTGAAGTGATTATAGTTGAAAACTTCCTTAGTGTGGGAAAGGAAATAGTTAATCATGTCCAAGAAGCGCAGAGAGTCCCATACAGCATAAATCCAAGGAGAAACATGCCAAGACACATATTAATCAAACTACCAGAAATTAAATACAAAAAAATATATATTAAAAGCAGCAAGGAAAATCAACAAATAACATACAAGTGAATCACCATAAGGTTAAAAGCTGATCTTTCAGCAGAAACTCTGCAAGCCAGAAGGGTGTGGCAGGACATACTTAAAGTGATGAAAGGGGAAAACCTACAGCCAAGATTACTGTACACAGCAAGGATCTCATTCAGATTTGACAGAGAAATTAAAACCTTTACAGACAAGCAAAAGCTAAGAGAATCCAGCACCAACAAACCTGCTTTACAACAAATGCAAAA
Organism: Balaenoptera musculus; assembly: GCF_009873245.2. Lineage (NCBI taxonomy): Eukaryota > Metazoa > Chordata > Mammalia > Artiodactyla > Balaenopteridae > Balaenoptera > Balaenoptera musculus. Next base: position 16,885,941 of record NC_045787.1, on the reverse strand, counting down.
GGAACACTCTGTCATACAGAGTGAAATAAGTCTGCAAGAGAAAAACAAATACCGTATGCTATTCCACATATATATGGAATCTAAAAAAAAAAATGGTGCTGAAGAACCTAGGGGCAGGACGGGAATAAATTCACAGACGTAGAGAATGGACTTGAGGACACAGGGAGGGGAAAGCATAAGCTGGGATGAAATGAGAGAGTAGCATGGACATATAAACACTACCAGTTGTAAAATAGATAGCTAGTGGGAAGCAGCCACATAGCACAGGGAGGTCAGCTCGGTGCTTTGTGGCCACCTAGAGGGGTGGGATAGGGAGTGTTGGAGGGAGACACAAGAGAGAGGAGATATTGGGATATATGTATATGTATAGCTGATTCACTTTGTTATAAAGCAGAAACTAACACATCATTGTAAAGAAATCATACTCCAATAAAGATGTTTAAAAAAAAAGAGGAATGAAATATCAGGTGAAACAGTGAATAAAATACCACATTCCCTTGGGAAAAAAAAAAAAATGGGGAAACCAACTGAGTTTGGAAAAAGTTATGTAAAAAAAAAAAAGTATACTGGAGATTCTAGCCAACACAATAATGCAAAGAAATAAAATAAAATCTGCAAGGACTTGGAACCAAAGAAATAAAAACACCATTACCCCGAAGTATGAATGTGCATGTAGAAAATCTAAAATACTTTATACATAAATAGACTAAATTATAAATTTGTGCTTCCTTGTTTTGTCTTGATTTGTATAACTTATTTCCAATATGTATTTGGAAATTCATATGTCCAAGAATAATAAAGGCTTACTTGATGAACAAAGTGAGGGGTCAGAATTTGTCCTCCCAGGTATTAAAGGGAAATAATTAAGTGGGTGTGGCATTGATGAAGAAAGGCCAGTAACAATGACAAAATGGAACACAATGCTATACTAAGATATATGAGAGATCAATGTTAAAATTTGGATATTATTATTATTATTATTATTAGTTCTTCTCCTGGGGCATATTCCTATAAATGGATTTGGTTTTTAAATTGTGCTTACCTTCCACTTTACCTAAACTACCAAATTACTCTACAAATAGTTTGTGACAAGTCACCTATCCATGAGTAATGAAGTAGAACCCATATTTCACAATATTCTCAGCAATGCTTATAATGCTGAAATTTAATTATTAGGGCTTTAATCATTCAAAAATGGCATATTTTTGTTTTAAATTAAACTTCATACTTCATTGGCCATTTTGGTCTCTGTTGTTGTGGCTATTCACATATTACTTTGCTTTTTTTGCCTAAGAAAGGATTCTTTGTTTTGCTTATTGATTTGAACAAATCTTTATTTTTCTGATAAAAGTAATAATGATTTTTTAAAATTTTCTTCCATAATTTGAGTTGGATTCATGATTTACTTCTGATGTCTTTCATTGTATAGAGTTTTATATTTAATATAATTATATATCAACATTTGTGTTATAGATTAAAATGTTTATTACTAAGAAATGCTTTTCTACTATAAAGATATTCTCTTATGCCTCTTCTAAAATGTTTAGTTTTTTTCACTTTTTATGAGGATAATTTTAAACTGTAAAAATTTTTAACATTTATGAGGATAATCTACCTAGAATTGAATATTATAAGAGGGAAATAAATACGGTACTTTATTTTTATATGGATAACCTGTTACCTAAGTACAATTCATAGAATAGTCCTTTACCCACTTATTTTTTTCAACTTTTCATTGAGGACTGACACACAGTAAGAAAAATATTCATGTCACAGAGCGCAGTTCACTGATTTTTCACAAACTGAAAGAAAATACATGCAATGAGAAAAAGATCAAGAACTATGAATTACTAGAGCCAGAATGTTAATGTAGTACATATTTTCTTCTCCTCAAATTAAAAACAACCCAAATGCTCCTCAACAAATTGAATGGATAAATAAATAGAGGTTCATGCTTGAACTAGAAGATTATAGGGTAGATAAGATGAATAAGCTGAATTCCCCTAAATCAACATAAATAAATCTTAAAGAAAATATATCGTTGACAAAAAAGAGAAAGTCACAAAAGGATAGAATATATAAAACTATATATATATATATATATATATATATATATATATAAAGTTTGAAATCATGCCAATGTTATACTTAAAAAGTAAACATAAAAGGAACATGGTAATGATAAACCCAAACCAAGTTAATGATTATCTCGTTAACATTTTATTTACAAAATTATTGTTTTAAACTCTGAGATTTAAAAATTTTACTCTTTGCTGTTTCCTAACATGAAGGTTTAATGCCATATATTTTTATCTAAATTTTTCATTAGCTATACTACTAATTTTAACAGATAGTGCTTACATTAATTTATGGTTTTGGAAGTTTTGTAAATAATTTGAGTTTTAGCTTATGGTTTTTCAGTTTTTATATTTCTAATTAATTTCTGCATTGTTCACAATTATTGATTCAAAAATTTATTAATAATTCAATTTATTGGATTTATACAGAATATTTTATATAACATTTATTTTGGGAATTAAATAAGAATTTTTGTATAAAGTTTCATAAATATAAGAAGTGTTTTTAAATAGAATATTTTCTCTTATTTGGGTGAACAGTTTATTTAAATATTTATTCAATCAAGCTTATGAATATGTTTTTTAAAATGTCTTTACCTATTTTAGTGTATTTTAAATTTATTATTTCCTATCCAATTCTACCCAGATTAAAATTTTCTATGAATATGAATATTTTTAAGCAATTATACAAGGTTCTGATTTATGTTTTATAAACATAAATGTATATATACTATGTTACTAGGTATATATACAGGTTTATGATTGTTGTATTCTCTATTCTTTATTTTAATGAATTATGATCCCTATCACTATTTTACATCCATTTTGTCTTTAGTTACATTGCTATTCTAGAAATAAAAACTCAGAGTCTATTTATCAAAATATTGACTTTTGCAGATTCTTTTTATCTCTTTTCAAAGACGTTTAAATGTATTTTACACATACTCATTCTGTATATTGCCTCACCTTTTTGTTCTGTGGTTTCAGTGATTTGCTTGATTACAGAATTAACCACAATATCAATGTTCACTGAATACCTACTCTGGGTCGGGCACTGCTCTTATGTGCAGTCAACCAAATCAAAAATCTTTGCTCCTATGAACTTGTGTTCCAGTGTAGAAAACAGACAAGAAATGACATGGGCAATGAAAAAATAGAATATGCCTGATCATAATAAAAAATAAGTGGAAAAAAAATTCAGGGAAAGGAGATAAGAAGTGTCTATTATGGCTTTGGGGGCTCCAAATTTAAGTAGGGTGGCTAAGACACTACACTGAAAATATAATGTTTTAGGAAAGACCTACTCTTCTTGCTAAGGCAAGAGATATGCGAGGTAAGGTGCCCAATCAAAGGGCACAGAAAGCGCAAAGGCCTTGACCCAGGGAACAAGCCTGAAGTGGAACACAGTCAAGTCACATGTAGCTTCCTTGCTGCTTTCCTTGTGTCTTTATCGGAAGCTATTTAATACTGAATTCAGGTAGCTCAGTCGTAGCACTCAAACCAGCAAGGATTTGACATAGTCTCCTCAAAATTATCCAGATGTGGTGGGTGTAGCTGTAAGATTTCACCATGAGCCATGTGGGCTCAGTTCTTGCTCACCAGCCTTGCTTTCAGAACTTCTGCCTTTTACCATCTGGGTTTTCTCTGTCTTCCTGTTGACCTAGCATATACATTTAACCTTTACTTTATTTATCACTTCAATCAATTTTGTTGACTATAAATTTATAGTAACATTTTTCAACTTACTTTTCCACTTAAAAGTATTTTAAAACTTTTTCATAATATAGTTTTAATAACTACAAATTAACCCATCACAGACATATCAAAATTTACTTAAATTGTCATGTCATTGGCCATAATATGCATACAAGGGAAATAAATAAACTATTGAGATCTCTTGAATTTTTAAAGGACTCAGTAAAAACACTTCTTTAAGCCGCCTGGGACACAAACATAGGAGTCTGACTAATAGAGGAATAAGTGGCTATTTTTACTGATGAAATTGATATAAGGGTAAATCATTTTTACCCAGAGGCTAGGGCCTTTGCCCTTAAGGTCACACATCACCACAAGCAGGCCAGAAAACATTCTCTCTGCAGGTAAGAGATCTCCAAAGAAATGGGAGAAGATGTATACTAAATTATGCATACTAATTCTCTTCTCCCCAAATCAACCACCAGGAAGGATAATGGGGCTTGAAACCAGAAGTGATTCTCTAGAGAACCTCCATCTACACAGAAATATGAAGCCAGGGGAAAAGAACGTCCCTCCTACCCAGAGCCCATTGTTTAGGAATTGTGAGAGGTATTTTACATTAAAATGTCCCTACGTTTATCCTATTGAGTAGTTTTTGCTCTGAATATTAATGAATATACCAATTTAAATGACCAGAATACTTAAACTGTAATTTAACATCAACACTCAGAATAATGGTAATTCCTGCAATTTCCTCAAGACCAATGAGTAAGTGATTGAGTTTTGGATAGACAGTGTGATTTACACAGATTGGAAGGAAGAAAAAAAGGAAACTACCTCATATATAAAATCACTTTTCTTCTCTTAGGAGAAAGAAAATTGATTACAGCTTTGAGATAACAGTTTTTCCTGTTTCTATTCTTCAAGTCTTGAAAAATCCCAGCTACCACTTTCAGCCACAGGATCAATATAAATTAAGAACTGAATAGAGAGAGATTTTGATTTTGATACACTTGTATTCCTGTTATTGTCTTCTTACATACACATGCACCTTATTTTCATGTGCTTTGAGTTTCAGGATTTGACAAATAATGATCCTAGATGCCCAGTTAAATGTGAATGTTGGACATGTAATTTTAAAATAGAAGCACATCCCAAATATTTACACAGATGTTCACTAAATCATGAACAATTATCTATTGTTACCATGTCACAAGCAATATTTGGGATATACTTATACTTAAAAAGTGTAATATTTAATTCAAATTCAAATTCACCCAAGCAGCCCAGATTTTATCTACTAACTTGTATTGATCCACTGTTCTGGTCTGGAAATTACACATGGAAATGGAAAAACCTTATTACACTTAAAAGTGTCTACACATTTAATCAAATACAGTACTTTCTTAACAAAGCCTGTAACTTTATAATAAGTTTCTAATAAATTTAACTTTAAAATAAGTTAAAACAATAGGAACTTTTAATAGCACTTGTCTATTTTCCTAATCTGCATCTAATCAATGTCAGTATACTTTCCTATATTTTTATTAGAAAATCAAATAGTGTCTGCTTTGAGTAAACATTGACTCCAGCATACTACCTGTTCTGTCAAGTTTACTTTGCTAAGGTTTTATTATTTCCATGAAAAAATAAAGTCCCAAATCTCAGTTTAATCTTAACTGCCAGTTAACCAATATGTAACACAAAGTATGCTATTATGGTATAGAACATAATAGGAAATGATCAAAGATTGTTTCAGCTACAATGATAGAGTGAAAATATACTGTTACTAGTAACTACTTTCTATTTACAATTTACTAACTTTTCCAGATAGTAAACTTTCTCAATAGTATATAAATGTATATCTACAAACATTTAGAAACAAAACAAAAATAACAGACAGATCTGACCTCAAAAAAAAAATCAATGATTTCTTTAACACCCCTAACATATAGGCTTTTAGTACAGAGAAACAAATAGCAATATCAGGGAAAGAAGAAAGTAAATGATATGGTTTGGGATTTGGTGCAGGTTAATTGTGAAATATCTAACATACCTTCTGCATTTTGTAATACTCTAAAATATGGAGATTTAATATTTTAACTAGATCATGTTAATAGCAACAGACATATTTTAAAGAAATCTTCTTCTTTTAAAAACAATGCATTTCTTTCAAGTTGACCTGAAGGGCCAGCAATAGATGATTAAATTGTAGAGATTAATTAGTTAAGTTTGATAATTTAAGGCCACTTTTATACTTTGAAATAAGGGCCTCAGAGATTATCTAACACATTTTTCTACAAAGAGAAAAGAACATATTTATAAAAATAAAAACTCACGGTTATCCAATAAGCAGGTGGTTTTGAATTATGTTAAATATAAATAGATTGAAGGCATGTAAGTACCTGTAGCTTAGATGTTTTATTTCATTTTTATTATTAATAAAAACAAGCCCTTCCTTGATTTTTCAACAGACGTGTAACAAGTATGGGTATGTTTTAACAACCTGTTTATAAGTCTGTGAAGAACAAATGATGAAAGACAGAAATGGAAACAGCAGATGAGATGGATTTGCTTGCCTTGTATTTCCAAATTTTAGTTTGGCAGTGATATTTTCAAGTTTCTGATGCCTGGGTATGTTTTCCTTTCTGGAGATTTGAATGTGAGGTTTATATTCAAGGGATAATCAAGCAATAAATGCTGAAGGTAAAATTTCATACATTCCCAAGCATATAAATTATTGTCTTCAAAATCCCTTCATTTTCAGGAGGTGACTATAGGCATTTATACCTATTAAGCCCAGGGGGCTTCTGGTCCACTTACATTACACTCTTTGGTTAGAGTTTTCTTATCTCTGGAAACAAATTGAAAAAATTCAGTTAAGTTCATCATGTCTCTTACCACCAGAAAAGGAAATTAAAAGTAATTTCGGCTGATATTTTAAAGAAGTTTTGCTTAACAAATATAATATGTGAAGTAACTCTCATCATTCATTTTGTTTATGGGCTTCACTAATTAATTACCTAATTAACAATGTCAAACTATTAATCTCTACCCCTTGAGTCAGAGTTTAGACATCTTTAGTGAGCTCCATTCAGTGAAGTAACTAATATCTCATATACTTTCTCCACATGAGATAATATAAGTGAACACACAGTTGTTGTCATCAGGGAATATATCATCTAAGAAAAATGACGACCTACAATCAGCAACATCAAATAATCTGTAGTAATAAAAGGCAAGCCAAATGCAATTTATTCCAGCCCCACTTCCTAAATCTCTGAAGAGCCCAGAGATCCTAGAAAGATGTTCTGGTCACACACACACACACACACACACACACACAATCAGCTCTCAGATCTAAAAATGTTTTTATTTGTTAGAAAATGGATTCCATAAAGGTTAAAAAGCAATCAATACCAGATTACCAGAGGGTATAGGTGCAGAATTGTATATAGTCATTCAAAGCATTAAATTAAGAATATAGCAATATAAATATCTTAAAAGCATCTTTTAGGTGTTCAAAACATAATGTATAAGTCATTCATAACTAATTTGAGCTTTATAGATGGGGCAGAAAAACAGTTAACATTTGAAAGTCCTGAAAACTTTTCCTTGGGTAATTATACAAATCAAGCAGTTTGCCTTTGATCAAATTCCTTCCCTTTGAAATATATATATATATGTCTAGATATCTAGATAGATAGGTAGATAGATAGATAGATGATAGATAGATAATCTTGATTGCATGAACTTCTGTGGAGAAATGGAAAAATAAGGAATACAGTAACAGGTATATCAACTTCTACAAAGAAAACAATAAAAAGCTACCCTGGATTCTTCTGAATTCTCCTCCTCCTCTGAAGATTCTGCAGGTCTTTTATAAAATCTGGAGCCATAAAGAGAGAGAAATAATGGGCTACCAGAGATTACTCTACTGCATGGTAGATTCCATGGATTCCAGGGAATAGCAAAAAATTTACTTGGGTGTATTATTTCCTGGTTTGCTTCATTATACAATATACAGTCCAAATAATCTGCAGAGCATGGGGAAAGCTAGATGGCAGGGTGTAGAAAGTTTCTCATGTACAGCGAAGAAAAAGAAAAAGCTATTAGCGTTCACTTGATACGGATGTGCTTTACAGATTTGGTCATGTAGGAATTCTCAGTGTCTACATTTGCTCTTTGTAGTGTCCAATCCTACTTCTCCAAATGGGGGTTTTGAATGAGGACTGCTTTACAAAGGGCATCAATGTTTGAATCCTTAAGTAGTTTTCCCTTTATTTATAACTTATGTCCTGTTATGGAGGCAGGGGTCACATCTGAATTAAGAATTCCCAGTTAATTGTCAATAAAAGAGGGACAAAAAGCAAGTTGATCCAACATACGGGGACAAAAGTGCTCATGGTAAAGGCAGCCTATGAAACAGCAGGAAAACCAAGAAAATGCCATATACAAGGCTAAGGGACGCCAGGACCAACGGCAGGGAAATGACTTATTTTCTGAGTTTATGCTCATATTTAATATTCCTGGTTTAGGTTGAGAAAGGAAAATAAATGAGTCCAACACAAAGTTCACACTTAATTTTGGTTGTGAATGATATAGTATTTCATAGTTAATTAAATTTTATTTTTCATATACTGAAAACTCCGAGAAGAGTGGGAAAAAAGATGACTGTTATTCAGTCATGTTCTACTCATGTAAATAATGGTAAATTAGGCACTGATAATATATTACACTGGTGTAGGACATACCATCTTAAGAGCCAAAGGCTTAAATATGTAGTTTAAAAGTTATAAAGACATAAGTACAGTATACATATTTTTTAATCAAATCGTGGTGGATAAACTTTACTGTAAAATAGTGATAATACTGTAAAATAAATGACCTTGTGTCCTTTTTCAAGCTACAGTGGAGGAGAGAATGCTTTGTTATTCAAGGTTCTCTATTTGGTGTTGGGGGTAGGGAGCAAGAGGAGGTAAGTGTGGCCCTGGTCAAAGTACTTCACCCCAGAAATTTGGTAGGTTTTAAAGTTACTGCTTTCCAGGTGAGGAAACAGAGATTCTGAAAAGTTAAATAATCTTATCCACGGTGACAGCTAGTGAATGGTAAACGTCTGTCAAAATGCTGGGACTGGTGAAGATTAACTTAAAATGTTGCCATATGGGCTAGTGGCTTGGTTATTTTTGACCATCTCTTCTTCCTATTTATTACTTTTCAGTTCAATCCATGTCAAGAAAATATTTTCAATCAGACTTAAAAAATAAGCCGATCACAAAATGGCACAGGTACTTTGGAAGACAGCTGGCAATTTCTTACAAAACTAAACATATTCTTAATATACTCTCTAACAATTGGGCTCCTTAGTATAAAGTCATTACTCAGATGACTTTAAAATTTAGGTTTACACAAAAACCTGCACACAAATATTTAGAGCAGATTTCTTCACAATATCCCAAACCTGGGAGCAATCAAAATTTCTTTCAATCAATGAATGGATAACCTGATTATGGGTAATTCATACGATGAAACAGTACTCAGTACAAAAAAAAAAAAAAAAAAAGACAAAATAAAAACCAAAGAAAAAAACAGGAGCACTCAAACCATAAAAAATGTATGTTGCAAAGTGAAAGAAATCAATCTGAAAAGACTACAAGACTACATTCTGTATGATTCTAACTACACAACTTTCTGGATGAGACAGTCAAAAGATCAGTGGTTGCTAGGCATTCTTGGGTAAGGGAAGGAGGCATGAATAGGTGGTGCACTGGGGATGTTTAGGGTGGTAAAACTGTTTTTTATGATACTGGAATTATGGACACATATCACTCTACACTTGTCAAAATCTGTAGAATAGATAGATAGATAAATAGGTAGATAGAGCTAGATGGATACAGATATAAATATAAATATAGATAGGTAGAATTAACTAAATATAGATATATTCTTAAATACAGTATACCGCCTAACATTTTAGAGGAAAAGGAAACTAGTATAAAAAATTGAAAGTTTCAAATTATTCAACATCATTTTTTAGATTAAGTTTGCCAAATAAAATACAGGATGCCCAGTTAAACTTGAATTTCAGATAAACAACAAATAACTTTTTAATATAAATATATGTAAAGTATCACATAAGACATACTTATAGTACAAAATAATTATTTGTTGTTTAATACTGGGCAACCTGTATTTTGCTGAACCTTGCAAATCTAATTTGGATGGCAGTTTGTATAACCTAAGTACGTGTCTTGAAGATTCTAAGAAGCCATTATAACATTATAGTATCTGAACAAATATTAAAGATTCTGTTAATGACCTTGGTTTTAATAAGATCGTAAAGCTAACGAAACTGAATACTTCCAATTGATTGTTGCATTTATGCTGACTCATCTTCTCCATTGCTTATGGAATACATCATTTGGACAGACTTTAGAATAAAAATATATCACTTCTATCAAAGTTGGATCAGCATACCATATTCTGAAATGCCCACATTACACTTTTAAAGGGCTCAAAATATTTTGAAAAATAGAACTCAAAAACATGATATGGGGTTGTTATAAAGTTAAGCAAAACAATCACACCCAGTATTACAGGAAAAAAAGACACTTCTGAAGGTAAACATGTTAGTCACGTGCAACTCAAGAAATCAGTTGTTTAAAAAGTACAGCCGTGAAATAAGCAGGCAATTAACTGCATGCTTTAAAACTGATCTAGCCTAATAAATACAAATAAAATTAAAGTCGACATTCTGCATGAAGTTTCTGGGAAATCAAATAAAAAGGAACCAGAGAATAATATATATTTACAGGATGGTTGGATATTTTAAATTAAATCTTACCCAATCAAAATAATTAACTATAGATCAGTAGAATAGATGACATATCTGATGAAATTCATGCCAATGGTTAACTTTAACACTTGGAAAGATTTTCCATTAGCATAGTTAAAGATACTGCACAGCAGTTGCACACATATAAACACACACACCCTTTAAACTGAATTTATATTACAATGCAAATTGCATAGTATGTTATTTGATCTTCAAATTTTATCACTTATATACCGAACTTCAAAAATAATATTTTCTTGCTTTTTAAAGATCTAATAACAATCTTGCCATGATGTTCTATCACCTAAAACTTCAACATAATATATATTTATATATAATAAATAATTAATACATTAAGGATACATCATTTTAAAGATGTTATCTCAAATCATTAAAGTTTATGAAATCAACTGGAAAAGTAGGCCAGTAGCTTAAGAGCTGAAACTTAGATAACATCAATATTCAATAACAGTGAGCATTTTTTAAATCGAGGCTCGTGTATACAAGGTGTCTTCAATATGCAATTTTGTTGGCAGTATTAGTAATTGACAATAAACTTGTAAAATACTGCTCTTAAATGCCTACATGTGTTTTAGGGAAAACCAACACCTAATATCTCTGACTGACTGGAAATACTCCATCCTGACAGGGAAAAGTACTTGTTAATGTTATTGTATTGAGACAAAATTTAATTAAATTAAACGTAATGAATAAAAATTTAAATTCTTCCAGTATGTTTGTTATATGATACTCTCAACTAAAGATCATTTTTCCAAATATTAAGTTTTAATAGGTGTATATTAAGCAAAAACCTTGTTTATAGCTCCATCAAACTGTAGTCAGCAGATAAAGGTCTTTTAAGATTGATTTAACTGCAGTGGCGGAGTGATCTGTTTTTCCATCAAAGTTCATAGGGCAGCCAAAGAATAATAAGATATACTCTAAGTGCATCCAATAAACATGCCAAGCCAGCAAAGCATCATACTTCAAATATTGAGACAGAGAAAGGAGATTTTTTTAGCAACTGCCAATCTCACTTTTCCATAAACTTAATAATTAGTTCAAATGAAAATTGAAGTTATACATGACATGTTTAAGTATTTCTACTGAGTTAAATTCGTCACAGTTTAAAAATGTTTTAGCTTAACATGTTTAGAACATGATATTTCTTATTTTGATCTAGAGAACCATTGCTTTAACTTGAAAATATGTAGGAATTTTCAGAAGTCCTTTTCACTGTAGAATAGTTTCTGAATTAAAATATTGTAATGTTAACTCTTTTTAATATAACTGTTCATTTTGCAAATTTATAGATGTTAAATTATCCCTTATTAATTTGGTTTGTGTCCAAGTGACAATACTTAGAGACATAATTTATACGATTTAATAGGCTTTATTAAATGCTGCTACAAACTCTTAGTGGTACAATCTCAAGTTTAAATTAATCAATTTCGTGCATCTGAATGGAAAGATTAACTTCAGGAAGTGGTCTTGTTAGGGACTAGACACCCAAGACAGTATCTTATTGTAATGACTCCAGTACAATTTCATAGAATACTCTTCTAAGTTTTAATGCCTCAAAATTCTTGCTCTAATATTGGAGATTATGATAACTTGAATTCTCTACAAAGCAAATCTGAGGCAGAGGCCTTTTGCGTTAACAATTTATTTGGGAGAACAAAATCTGTTAGCAAGAGTGAAAAATAAGAAGAGTGGTTAAGGGAACAACATGTACATGTAAAGGTGCTCAGCGTCACTAATCATTAGGGAAGTGCAAATCCAAAGCACAACGAGATATTATTTCACACCTGTTGGGATGGCTATTACCAAAATGACAAGAGACCAAAAGTGTTGATGAGGTTCTGGAGAAAAGAGTACCCTTGTGCACTGTGTGTGAAAATGTAAATTGATACAACCACTATGGAAAATATTGGAGAGTTTCCTCAAAAATTTAAAGCTAACTATAAAAATAGAACCATATATTCCAGCAATCCTACTTCGAAGCATCTATCCAATGGTAATGAAATCAAGATCTTGAAGAGTCATCTGCACTCTCAAGTTCACTGCAACATTAGTCACAATAGCCACAATATGAAAATACGGAAACAACCTAAGTGTCCACCTACAGATGAATGAAGAAGATGTAATATATATTTATCTTAAATGTTCTCACCACAAAAAGGAAATGGTAATTACATGAGGTGACAATGGTATATGAGGTGACTAAACCTACTGTGGTAGTCATTTCACAATATAGAAATAATGTATTAAATCATGATGTTATATAACTTATCTTAATCAATGTTATATGTCAATTAAATCTTGATAAAGCTGGAAAAAAAGATTTTGGATTTTTTCACTAAATAGCTCTCTCCTGTAAATATGACATAAAACATGGGCTTTAAGTTGAAATACACATGTGAACTATGAAAAATATATTTATAGTGTTAGGGAAATATAATTAAATTAATCTAGAAGATCTAACACATACAGCCAAACTTAGAAAAAACAATTGTAAACATATGTAGAAAACATTTAAAATAAGGCAAATTAATAGTAAATTTAATAAATTATTGTTATCAACATAGTATTTCAGGACTTTCTCCAATAAAAAAGAAAATCTGAAACACAGAAAAATAAGAAATTAGATAGGCAACATAATGATGATTGTGTAGATTTTTTAAAGAATAATAAAGAATAATATGCTCCACTTTATGTAAATGTTTTCAAAATGGAGATAAAAGTGAAAATTATTTAAAGAAATGTGAATTTTTCTAACAAAAAAAGACAGGTAGATATCAATGGGAAAAATTTTGAATGTGAAATACTAACTTTAAAAATGTTGTCAGGGTCAAAGAGCTTTAGAGTCTAAAGAAACAATTTATATATATTTATATATTATTGTATATATTTATATAGTATTATATATACATTTATATTTCATATATTATTGTATGTTTTTTAAATTTTATATATTTATATATTATAATTATATTATTAAAAATAATTACATAGATGATGAAATGCTTTCCATTTTATTTAATCTAGAATAATATAGAATAATTACATGACCAAAGTCTAATAAAACTAATGCAACAAAGTGTACTTCAGATTAACCATAATTAGGGATATAGATGGGAAACTCCTGAATAAAAATTCTAGGATTTTAAATATACCCGTTTATGAAAAATGTTAAAATGTGATCAATTTAGCTTTTTGAGTAAATGGAGGGTTTATTAAACATTATGCAGGCTCTTATTATGATTCATTACATCACACTACTCTGTGTTGAAACTTTGGAAGAGACAGATGAACTGGATAATTTTTCCAGAAAAGTCAAAAATACCAAAACCCACAAGTAAAAGATTATAGTTAGTCAGTGTTTCTCAGTGTTCTCATCATGTAGATTCCTTGGGTCAGGGCAGAATGGCAGATATCTTGCAAACCCTCAGTGTGTGCTTCTGGGATGATGAATGAATGAGTGAAGTAACACATGCAGAATAAAAAATGAAAGCAGTATGACTTGTATAACAGAAAACATTTCTTTCAAATTAATACCCATGAGACAAATGTATTTTAAATATTGTTTATCTCAATTAATTTTACAAAGTATTTCACTTCTTTCAAGCCCCTACTGCCAGGCAATTTGTATTATTTATTCCTTCCATTCATATAGATTCTAATTATGAGGAGAAAAAACACAACAGTATATATTCTGTTCAGTTTCATACTATTTCTCTTCCTCCTTACATGTAAGAATAAATTATACTTTTCTAGTATCTAACATACACCAACTTTAAAAATATGTAATGTATTCTAATGCCTATATTATTTGTGTTTAAAACTATTTTCCTGGCATTTATTTTATTTTGGTTCATGAAAAAAATGGCATATAAATTATCATTAAAAATATCCTTAAGAATGATTTAAGATGAATAAATATTCTATCAATTATGGTGCTTTAACAAATGATACTCTATGAAATCCTACTGAACTTTACTGCCTACTAATACTACATGTGAATATAGTATTACAAACGAATTGTGTGCATGTGAGACACATATTTGCTCTTTAAAAGGCTCCCTTCCAAGGGCAATAAGTACCTTGGTTAAATATCTTCTTCTTGTTAAGACATTGGATGTCAGTCTACACTACACTTATAACACTGTTTTATTATTCCATACCATCCTCAGAAGTAACTATTTATAATATGAATGTGTATTTTCATTGACTTTTTAAAAAGCATTTGTATTTCTCTACAGGTAACTCTTGGAAACATACAGTATAATTGCTCTGTTATTTTGTTTATAAAAGTATTATCTTCTTTTTAACAAAAATAACATGGTTCCCGAGGAAAATATATTTTTAAATATAAATTCAGCAACCTATGCTTTTTTAATCAACAAGTTTTCTCAAGAATGTTACCTCCCAGAAGAATGAAATGCTGCATTCTTTGTAGTATCTATTATTTTTAAGACAGCTCTCTGCACAAATCCATCAGATTTTCCAACCTTTCAGCTACAAAAATATAGTTTTTACAAAATAATCTGAATTTACATAGTGTTATTACACTCCAAATGCAAAATGATGCTTGCTGTGCTTACTTTTAAACAAACAACTGGTTATGAGTACTCATCTTTATTAATTACTGAAGGACGGTGTTAACAATGATCATCATTCATTGATTACATACTATTTTCCAAGCATTATGGAATGTGGGTCAGCATGTATAATTTCTTTTGATAACTCACAAGAAGCCTGAGAAATAGAAAAATACTATTATCTCAATACTGTAGATGAGAAAGCTGAGGCTTAGAGATACTGTGGGACTTGCCGGTGGTCACAGAACTCCTGAGCTACAAGAAGGCTATATATCCAGGCTCCCTATCCCCAAGGTCCCCATGCTTAAAGATCGCACTATTTGCCTCAACTTATGCAAATTTCACCCTGTTTCCTGAAACACTTGGTATACTTTTTCTTTTTAAATTGCAGTTTAGTATTAATAAAAGTATCGACCTTTCCCAAAACATGTGCTGTGCAGAGTTCAGGGCTCCCAGAGCATTATTATTCAATATTTCTCAGTCCTAAATAGAATATCATCTTAGTAGATTCCATGTATTATCTGTTAATGGAAATTCAAACCACTTCCAGATATTTGATACATCCCTTTTGATATGTTATACTAACTAGAATTTGTTGAAAAGCCTGTAGTGATATCCTTTACAGAGACTAATGTGTACTCTCACAAGAGAGTAAAAATGTAGGAGCAAAATGCCAGTCAGTGTGTGGTCATCAGCAGCTTTTAGTAATCAATCAGTACTCAAAGGAAAGCAGTTGTGAATTACTCATCACTGTGATTGATTAGAATGTAATAGATTACACTGAGATTCAGTCATTCACTTGGAAGATCATTAAATAAATGGATCAGATACGCTGCCTGAAGTTCAATTTTCCTCTCCTGGGTAAAATTGGTTAGCACTACAGAGAACAAAAATTCAGAGCCAAACTCAAATGCATAAGGAGTTCCAATTTCCAGATACTTAGTGACATATAGAAAGCACGTTGGCAATTAACCCAATTTGCTTTCAGTTTTTAAAGGATAATTGTCAACAGTGAAATATATCTCTATACTCTTTTCATATTACTCTTAAGATCATAATAATCACTTTCAACCTATATTTCCCAACATTTTCTTATGAAAATTTCCAGAGAAAATTTGATAGAATTTTACAGTAACCTTCCATAAATCTGCCATCTAGATACTAGCACTAACATTTTCCTACATTGGCTTTATCTGTCCCTCTTTCTACCCATCAATCACCAGTTCTTAATTTGGGATGTCATTCAAAGTAAATTGTGGCATCAATATAATTCCCCCTAAATATTTCAACCTCACCATATACTTTTATGTGAAAAAATAGAAAATGCTCTTTTGTTTACTTCTTCTTTGGGGAATGAGGATTTTTTTTTTTTTAATTTGGCAGTTTTGGTACTGTTATCTATTCATCCCTTCAAATTAATGCAGCTATGCTGCTGTCATGATTTATAAGTAATAAGGCTTGTAAAAAGGAAATGACTGTTGTTTCTGGCCACGCAAAACGTGTCTAAATTAAAAACACGGTTGTATACTGGCGATGCCATCACCTTAGCTGCAGCTCAGTGGGCAAATTTAATTCATAAATCCTTCAGCAGTGCAGACTCAGACCTCATCTCCAAGCAGGCACATCCTTGTCATAGAAACCTAATTACCTTCTTCAGCTGCAAGTGAGATGTTTATAGCAACAGACAAGAGTGTATGTCAGGGGTGCCCTGGCATTGTGGTGACCTTCTGGGGAATAACACAGCAGACATAACTGCTGGGGATCTCAGGCACTTCAGGTTTTCATCAAAAGAACTCTATTGGAGGCAGTTAAATAAAAAGTTACTGAACATGACAGATTAAAATGACTTCTGCCTAAAAGAGACTTAAGTGGAATTAATAAGACCATGCTTTCCTATGGACCCTTGTGCTTTCATTTCGAGAAAACTAATTTTTGTTGTTTGGGTTTCTCAGTGTGCCCCTTTTCATCAGTTTCCAATCCTATGAATAAACTTTTACTTTTAGCTGGCCTAAAATGCTATCACCCATTCACTCATTTAATTAAATCCATGAAGCGATAACCAGCCCCTTGTGCAAATCAACATGAGAACCACTGTTAAGACAAAAACAAATTGCCTTTAAATGGGTCATAAGTTTTACTATAACCACATAAGCAGTGGTATATAAAATCTTTAGTTAGAATTTACCTTTGCAGTATTGGGATGGCCAAAAATTTCCTTTGGTTTTTAAAGTAAAAATAAAGGACACATTTTTCATTTTCACCGAGAACTTTATTGAACAACATGGTCACCAATTTGTTCCACTACCTTCTGCCATTTTTCAGGCAATTTCATAATTCCATCTTCCCAAAACTTTGTATCTTTTTGAGCAAAGAACTGTTCCAGGTGCCTTCTACATTCTTCCAGGGAATTGAAATTTTTTTTCCATTAAGAGCATTTTGTAAAGGCTGAAATAAATGGAAACCTGAAGGTGCAATGTCTGGTGAATACAGCGGATGAATCAGAACTTCCCAGCCAAGCTGTAACAGTTTTTGCCTGGTCATCAAATAAGCATGCAGCCTTGCGTTATCCTGATGGAAGATTATGCGTTTTCTGTTGACTACTTTCAGACGCTTTTCGTTGAGCGCTGCTTTCAGTTGGTCTAATTGGGAGCAGTACTTGCTGGAATTAATTGTTTGGTTTTCTGGAAAAATCTCATAATAGAGGACTCCCTTCCAATCCCACCATATACACAACATCACCTTCTTTGGATAAAGACCAGCCTTTGGTGTGGTTGGTGGTGGTACATTTTGCTTGCCCGAGGATCTCTTCCATTCCACCTTATTGTACAGTATCCACTTTACATCACCCATCACAATTTGTTTGAAAAACAGAACGTTTTCATTATGTTTAAGTAGAGAATCGCATGAGGAAATACAGTTAAGAAGTTCTTTTTTGTTGCTTAACTTGTATGGAATCCAAACACCAAAGTGATTAACATAAACAAGTTGGTGTAAATGATTTTCAACGCTTGATTTTGATATTTTGTGTATGTCGGTTATCTCCCGCGTGGTATAACATTGATTGTTCTCAGTTAATGTCTCTGTTTGATCACTATCAACTTCAACTGGTCTACCCAACTGTGGAGCATTGTCCAGTGAGAAATCTCCAGCACGAAACTTCACAAACCACTTTTGACACGTTCGATCAGTCACAGCCCCTTCTCCATACACTGCACAAATCTTTTTCTGTGTTTCAGCAATACTTTTACTTTTCTTGAAATAATAAAGCACAATATGCCAGAAATGTTGTTTTTATCTTCCATATTCAATATTAAAATGGTTACACAAAAATTCACCAATTTTGATCTTTTTAAAAAATGTACGCTGATATGACAGCTGTCATAGTACAATGTAACAAAATTGTTTCGAATGAAATTAAAGACAACTAAGCGCTACTGGAGCCATCTTATGGAAAAAACCCAACAAATCTTTTGGCCTACCCAATAATTAGCAATTAGTCATTATAATTAAAAACCGATGTCTGCATATAGAAACAATATTATTTTTCTTGATTACATAGGATGATTTTTTAAATGCCAGTATTAATATCTGAAAAACAATGTGTTTCAATTTTTTTTCTTTTTCAGGGACTTTCCTGTTGTTTAAATAATGATATAAAAATGATTAATTTTAAGATAATGTATAACTAGAGCCGAAATTATAAGTATGATAGCAGCTTAGGACATCGCTTGATATATAGTAAGGGATTTATTAGTGTCGGTTGCTACTAATGTAACTAATACTATCACTCTCACTCTTTTTCTACTAATTTTACAGTGATAATAAAAATGGTAATGATGATTTGGGGTGTGAATTTGCAGATCAGGTTAGGAAAGGTGAGGTACACATCAGAGATGTAGACCATTGATTTGAAGCTGGGGTTCCTGGTTGCTCATGGAAAATGGGAAATGATTAGGAGCATGATTTCCAACATTCAAGCATAAAAAACTGTTTTGGTAAATAAGAGATACAATTACTCCTATTACAGAGTCATTGAAAAATATCTCCCATAAATTCTCACAAAAATAAATGGTGTTAATTATTTAAAAATTAGTTTAACAATAAATTAGTAAACAGTAAGGTCAACAACATTTCATAAGTAAATATAAGCATCATGGGTCTATTCTTTTAAAATCCTTCAAATTTGGCCCATGACACTAATTATAGCTTAATAAAAATACTTCTGTGTTGGGCCTAACAATGTGGTTGAAGTTAATAGTTTTCTGATTATCTGGATAAACTTGAATATGTATTTTGAACATCTAATAAATGGATAAATTGCATAGTCTTCATGAAATTGCCAACTGTCTGTAGTTTAAATTAAATCTGAGGTCACATGTAGCTCATTATCACCATGGTGTTACATTCATGGAAAGGTCAGTCCAAAAAGCAAAGGAGATGAAAAAACAAATCTCCTGAAGAAAATTAAAATCAATGCAATTTGTAACACTCAGTCCTACTTTTTAAAGTCTCCTTTTTTCCCCCCAGTGTATGCTGAACTAAAGTATTCCAGGAATTCTTGGTCTCCAGTCCTCACAATTTTATCCTCCATCTTAACACCCTTGGACATATCAAAAAGCATCACCAGTAGCTGTAGCTGAAAGACCTTCCAACCACCAAGACCCATTCCACCCAGGGTTGAAGCTGCTAAACATTGATGCATTTCTGTAATGTAACTATGATAATATCATTTATCCCAATCCCTGACATTCTTTGCCTATAAATTTTTCAGGATGACAATAAATAGCCTGTACCCATGGAGATCATCTGAAATCTGAGTAATCAAAGGCCCCATCACAAAATTCATTTCCAAGAAAATCTAGTCTCTATAGACTGGACGTCAACAGCCTTGGCAAACTCCCACCATTTGGTGGCACAGCTGATATTTGCTAACAGCATCCTCCTCCTGGCGGTAACAGAAACACCAGAATATTCTGGAGAGGTATTCTTTCAGTTAGGGCCTGGTTAGGTAAATCAATAACCATAAATAACTCCCTTTACTAAAGTGCTTGTTACAACGACAGACACATAAAATGTTTGCTGACCTCTGGAAAAGAGAAAAGTTATGGTCATATGTGAACTCCATTGTCCCCAAACAGGTACTCTGTGAGACTTGCACAGGTATAAAAGGCATGGATACTTAATACAAACACACACACACACACACACACACAACTTAGATTGGTGGGAAAAGTCCATGAAAAGTCCATAAGAAGTCCAACTCCAATTTGAAAAGTCTTGAGAGTTTTCAGACTTCCTAATTTATTAACCTCATATAAGACCACTAAGTTCTGATTCTCCCTTTGAAATACCAATTATAAAGTGTATATTATCGCAAAATGCAGTTTCCATATCAATGTGTTTCTTTAATGTCACACTGACTTTGTAATTGATTTCAAGAATCCGAATCTCTCATATGTAATTGTCTCTTAAGTCTTAAAATTTGAATCCAATTTTCAGCCTGTTATATCGAAAATTTACTCCTTGCTTAGGTCAAAGGTGATGATTTTTTATCAAAGGACCAATGGAGCATTCGTAAAATACATCTTAAACTTAAAATCTTAAGAGGGTGAGCTATAGAATGAATCTCATATAAACTTTCATTGAAAGTAACAAGCCAGTAAAATAATATAGACTATAGTGTTTACATACATTTCTTAAACACATTAAAAGTCAGCTGGGTTGGTATGCCCCTGGCTGCGAACAGATGACAGGACTGCTGGCTTAGTTCCCTACTCCAGTGAGTCTGGAGGATGGGCTCTGAGCTTGCCTGCAGTCTCTGGTCAAGCTTCCTAGATGGTTGGGACCCGGTACCATATTCAGCAGGAGATAGGGCTATGAATTAGTTTCCCTGCCCTGGCAGGGCAGTAGGTTGAGACCAGGGCCTGCACAGCTCATTGGTTTATAATGTTCAACCTTACTTTGGTAATAATGTTTTCCTCCAAATTCTCTCCTTTCCTGGAGTCACTCCATCCTCACACCTGGACTTTCTGTCCTCACACCTATGTAATTTTCTCATCATACCCTACAGATAAAAAACAAAACAAAAATCAAAAGCATGTGGCAGCTCCATCCCCCTTGACCCTCCCTGGGGGATGGAAGCACCGGGAAGGGACAGCAGGGCCCCCTTGTCTGTTACAATTTCCTCTCCTCTAGTTCCATTTCTTCCCAGATTTTCTGTCCTGCAACACCCTTAACTCCCCAATGATCATTTGTCACCATTGGGCTTTTAAGGTTATTGAGAAACAGTGAGTAATGTTCTTGTCAAATAATGAGAATGTAAATATTCTGTTTTGGAATAACTGCAGACCAATAATGCTTTAGCTGTGAAACAAAACAAGCAGAATATACTCCAATAAAAATTAAAGAACGATTCAGATACTTAATATTTCACTAATGAACTAAATGATTCAGACATTGATACTGAATATATTAGTTGTATTTGCATGAACACGTAAAGCTAAACATGCGGACATGTATGTACATAGCTGAATCTACTATATACATTATCAATTAGCATTTAAGAATGATGCTAGCTACACAGTAAAGGACATCTGAGCAGGATAACAACAGATGTTGTTCCAATACGGTTAAGAAGTTGGTTTGGTGGGGAAATACCGCCTGAATGGGTTTATCCAATTCAGGAAAATGTGTATCAATAAAATTTGTTTGAAGAACGGATAATTTTGCAATCCCCGAAATTGTTGATTGAGGAAAATTTAGATAAATGAATGTCTAAGCCAGGGAGAAAAGAAAAAGTACAGGGAAAGAAGGCATCCTAATTAAGCAAATGATATCAGCCCTATTTATACATGTCAGAGAATGACAGGGACTGAGATAAGCTGGTTATGTTGTACCACATCTGAGCCCTCCTGAAGGGTAAGAGAAGCACTAGAAAGTGGATATGGAAGAAAGATGTAACAAACAAACAAAAAGTTATAGCAAGGAAAATAAAGCAGAATGAAACAAGCTCAAAGCCTAGAGTATTAAAATCTGAGGAGAGACAGTGTCTGACCACAAAGCCCTCAGTCTTCACCTGACCCAGAGGCATCAACAGTTGTATCAGATTATGAGACTGTTGAGGGTCTTTCTCCAACTGAAACAAAGTTGAGGTGATGGAGAAAATGTCCTAAGAAGGCTCACCTCACAATAGAAACAGAATCGTGTCCTAGAAATGAAAATGAATGTTTACAAGTGTGTTCTGATGCTGACACCAGAGAGGACCCATAATTAATTGAGTATATTGGGGCATTTTAAACAAGAAATACAAAGGAAACCTGGAAATTAAGAGAGTTGAGTTGCATAAATAGAAGAGAAGGTCATCTCAAGTGACTACCATGGCCAGTTAAGTTTGCAAGAAGGCCAACATTTCTCAGATGCCATTTTTTAGACACCAACCTTTGAGATGAACCTCTAGCTATTGTCATCATAGTTCCACTGTGCAATGGAAAATTTCTCCTAAATAAGGTGTGGTTCAAACTAATGAACTCTTGAAACAGCAGAGGTGGAACATCACCATGGATGTGTGACCATGATTTTCTCCATCAATCCTTTTCCCATCATCTACTGCTGAACGTCTGCTATCATCTTTGGTACCTCTAGGTACTCAATCCTGAAAAAGCTTGAAATGATTGTTTTTAAATACTTGGCATTGTCTGTTTTCTAAATGTGGTTGTGTAGGCACCTTGTTACCCTTTTGTGTATCCTATTATTACTTTGGACTCTTTAAAAAATGAAACACTGAAAAGCCTTGGCATTGAAATGATAGAACTCCTGGCACCCCAGAAACATCACAGCCACTTCATTGGAAGACAATTCAGGCTTTCTGAAAGAAACAAATCAACTTAGACACTGAGAACCCCTCTAGCTTAGATTAATCAGACTATAATTCTGAGGAGGATTAATTTTGGACATTAATTTCTTTGACCTTTATTTAAGTCACAAGGAAAACATATTTTATTTTGGACTTTGATTGGTATATATTACTATTTAAGCATTTTAATTTACATCTCTTTTTTGGATTTTAACTCACAACATGAATTTTATATTTGATTTCTGCTCGGTAATTTGATAAGAGGAGGATATTTATAATCAAATTCAGGATACCTGAATGTTGGCCTTTTATTATTAAACTATTCAAATATTGACATTTGATCTCATTGTGAAGCTTTAAGGTTAATTGGACAAAATAGCTCAGAATAATTCATGATGAGGATAGACTAGGAAATACTTAGCCTTGACTACAGAGTAGCATTAAAGTGAATTTAATCATTATACTTTTCTTATTCATTTTATAGTTTCTGTTATAAAACCAGAAAGCTACTGTATCTCCTGCCTCCAAATAGCATCAACTTTGGAAACGTATGTGTGTGTTGTGTTATTGCGTTAACAATTCTGTGATATGAAGCTATTTAGAGTTATGTGACTTTAGAAAAAAAATGAACAATATTTACTAGTTTGAGAGATCCACAGAGACTTGCACCTGTAGGTTATTTTAATCTCCTTTAAAAAAAACTACCCGCCTAAGGTAAAGACTGGACTTTGGGTGATCATGCTGTGTCACTGTAGGTCCATCCATTGTAAAAAATGTACCACTCTGGTGGGGGATGTGGATCATATGGGGGAAGAGAAGGGATATGGGAAATTTTTATAACCGCCTTTCCATTTTGCTCTTAATTTAAAACTGCTCTTAAAAATTGCCTTGAAAAAAATCCCACAATTTCATTGGTTATCTGTAGATACATATCCCCTTTGTGAAAAAAATAATGTGTTCATCTCTAAATATAAACCACATGAGAAGAATCAATTAATAATGTATTTGTATACACATATGAACCATGATATAATATCTACATTAAATATTTCAATGGACTGCATTTGTTTCAGCACACCAGGGTTCACTCTAGCGATACTCTCCTAGCTGTTCTCTTTGCCTAAAATGATGGGATATCAGTTTGCCAAGCTCTTTCACCTTCTTTAAATCTTTGCTGGAATTTTACCTTTTACATTTGACCAGTCATATTTAATACTGCCACCGATTCCGATTCCAATTGCACACTCCTGATCTCCCTTACTCTGCTCTACATTTTTTCTTTCCTACAGCACTTATCATTTCCTATTATGCCAGATATTTACTTATTTATTATTTTTAATGATTATTGTATATTTGCCCATAAATGTAAGCTCCATGAGAATGCAGATCTTTGTCTTCTCTTTCTTTCTCTGGTATAAAGTGAAGACCTAGAAGCATACAGCACAGGTATTCAATAAATATTTGCCAACTGAATAAATGATGTAGATCTTTGCTTGTTGGACAGACTTACAACTCTCTGTGGGGTCATAAGAAACATTCATCGTGTGATTACTCTCTAATTCTCTATATGCATCTTCCTTCAAGCCTCCACAACAATTCTGTGTCCCATCCACAGCAAATCCATAAAATGGATACACAAGGTGCTTTCTCACTCCTGCTCCAGCCAGACTGATGATAGTTGGAGCATTTTTCTTTTAAACTAGAAGTTGGGCAATAAAGTTAGCTGTCTCTTAGACCTGGTGCCCCGTTATTAAATGAATTAAGTTCTACTTATGTTTAAGTTTCACATCCTCTGTGAATACTTATCTACATTTTCTTATATTCACAGGAAGGGTTTGGTGGTTTTTCCTTTATGCTATGTGCTTCTTTTATTTTTGCTTTTCATATCATATTATTGCTTACTTACTTTTATGTCTCCACATCTAGACTGTGAGTTCTTTTAAGACAGGTATTTTCATACTATTTTGGTATTCCCTGTACCAAGTGGAGAGCATGACACATAGAAATCATCCTTTACATATTTATACAGTGTCTGAAAGATGTATTCAGGTGAACTCTTCACTCCTCTCATATAGTAATATCTATGAATTTTAAAATATAAGTTTCTAATATCACTGTTAGCCGCAAAAGTGTATTTAACACTTTATATTATTTTTTATTTCCCTTCATCGCATTTAAAAACTAAAATTTTCTTCTCTTTCATGATATCAGGATATCATGATACCATGATATCATGGCCATTATCTCCAAGTTCAATAGCCTTCTTCTTTCCCATTTGTGAGACAGAAGATTCATGCATAACCAGGAATATAAATGGCATGTGAGTAAACTCTGGTCTGATATTTTATAAACCTTATTTTGTTTCTTTCTTTTTTTTTGTATCATCATCATGTATAGTAAAAAATGTGGTTCTTGTCATAGTCAGTGGAGAGAGAAGGAGCTGCTTGAAATTATGTACAGAACAGGGCCTGATGCAGTTAGCTGATCTGATATAAGGTGCAAAGTTGAATGAGAAAAATTAATATTTTATATTTGGTGCATATTGTGAGAAAACTTCCAGAAATAATAGCTTCAGAATAAGTGGAAATATACTTTTAAAGCTAGAAAATATTTTTAAATGGAACTAAATTTACATGATAATGGTGATTAAAATATTGACTTCATTTTGTAAGAAACAGAAAGTAGCAAAGGAATTAACGGCTGTATTGCACATATTATTAGTACTTTATAATATCTGTAAACATCTCCCAATTTATTCACATTCTAAACTACTTGAAGACAGTGATGCTGCAAGGATAATCTTTTAAATTTCATGTATCCTATTATCATGAGTTGAAGTAAATCTAATCTAATAATAATCTCTTAAGTTAGTTTATTATCTCACACTCAAAAAGAAATTAAAATTTCAATTGGACATAAATACAAATAAATTAACATTCAGCTTTTATTATTATTTAGTTTAAGCTTTCATATATCTATGGAGATAAAGTATATTTTCCTTGTTTGTTATTATTATAATGTACATTAAACAAATGATCCTGTTCAGATAAATACAATAATACCATAGTTACTAATATTTGAGTCTCTTCATAAAAACATAACAAGTGCATAGTAACAGCAAGATCTAAATGACAAACTTTTCAACAAATATAGGTAAGAAGGTATCCCCACAAAATCCAAAATAGAAGTGGGCGGGGACAAATTGTCAATATTAAAAAAAACAGCATAGTATATGACTCTTGTGGGGAAAAGGTATAGAAAGTAGTGGGTTAGCTGAGAAATTTAAGAGGAAGAGATCCCCAAAATAGCCATCTGGTATTCACTGGAGAGCCACAGGGCAAATTAGGATTAGCAGATGAAATGGAAGAGGTTTTACACTTTTTAAAGGAAGTTGAAGGCAAGTTGAAGGCCAATGGTAATTTAGAGGGACTGGAGTGGATTAGTTCTTTGAACCTTAGAAAGTGAGCTTCCAGAGATACAGAGATCCCTTCAATACAGGGTCCCAAACTGAGAAGAAATTTCTGGGAATGAATTAGAAATATGAGGAATAATAGGAAGGACAGAAAAAGAAGGTCCACATAAAAATGATAGATGGGAACATTACCAGGACATCCCAGAAGTCTAGCTTTCATATTTAAACACTAAACACGCACACACGTGTGTGCACACCCATGTACGTACACACAATCACGCATAAAAAAGAAGTGGAAGACGTGGGAGCTTTATGAACTTATGAAAAATTCTATAAGCCACAAATTCTTCAAAAAGTTCAAGTAAACTGATTTGATATAATAATGATCAACAAAAAAGTTGCTATAAGAAAAAAAAGACAAAAAGAAGCAGAATAACATGTCTACAGACAATTAAAACTTGTCATAGTTATGTCCACAGAACAGATAAACTGAGCTTTCTATTTAATACAAGGAAAGGACGTTAAGAAAATATTACAAAGCACAAAAGAACCACATAAATTGGAATTTTAAAATCTCAGAAATAAATGAACAAAATCCAAGAAATAATTAGTAACACAAGAAAAATTAAATTCAGAGATGAACACTGAACTAGAAGGAACACAAGAGTGAATAAATGCAATAGAGTCCATGAAAAACAGGTTTAAAAAGGAAGAGTTTTAAAAACTCAAAGAAATAAAAAATTTAATAAAATTAAAATATAATAACTATTGGCAGTAAGCGAAGATTCAACATTTAGTTGCATATAATATGTTTGTTATTATTTATAATTTAAAAAAATCAGAGACATTTTCTTGAATTAGAGATTTTAGTGTATATTCTGCAACCTCATTTTCAATGTATGAACAGTTACTACCATACAAAAAAAAATAGAAAGAAAGAAGGAACAGATATTACATGTTTCCTAATGAAATCACAAACTACGTATAGTCTTACCAAAAAAGTATAAACTACAGTCTTATCAAGACTCTGGCTCCAGCTGCCAATTTGCAGGAAATATCGAGATCAGAACATTTTTAATTTCACCACGAGTATGCAATCAACAAAATCTAACACACAGAAAAATCTACCAGATGTCCCAGATTCTTCAAAAGAAAAAAAAAATGGAGAAAGTAATCTAGAATTTAAGATTTTTAAAAACGGACCATTCCAGACAGTTACTCTGTAGATATGGACAAATAGAATCTAAAGTTTATATGGAGAGGCAAATGACCTAGAAGAGCCAAAACAATATTGAAAGAGAAGAATAAAGTTAGAATTTACACTTTCCAATTTAAGACTTACTATAAAGCTACAGTAATCAAGACAGTGTATTGGCAAAAGAATAGATGAATAGATAAATGCAACAGAATAGTGAGCCCAGAAATAGATCCACATATGCGGGTCTATAGTCAACTGATCTTTGACAAAGGAGCAAAGGCAAAACAATGAAACAAAGATAATTTCTTCAACAAATGGTGCTGGAATAATTGGACATACACATACAAACAAATGAACCTAGCCACAGACCTTACATTGTTCACAAAAATTAGCTCAAAATGGATCATAGACCTAAATGTAAAACACAAAGTTATAAAACTCCTAGCATATAACATAGGAAAAAAATCCTGATGACCTTGGGTATGGCAATGACTTTTTTAGATGCAATATCAAAGGCATGATTCATGAAAGTAACAATTGATAAATGGAACTTCATTAAAATTTTAAAAACTTCTCTGGTGTATGGCTCTTAGCATAACTCATGCCGTCTTGGGCCTTATGGTTTCTCCTATCATTCTACTGACCCCACCCAGGATTGTACTTTGCAGAAAATCACTTCTCTGTTGTCAAAGGCTTTTTGTAGTTAATAGGTATTTTTTTAAAGAATCATTAGGATCAGGTGGTCTCCATGTTCTGTTAGTTCCCAAACAATGATAAAAACCTTCACGGACTTATTCCTAACACCCATGAGACTTAGTTACCCATTCTTGAATGTTGACTTAGGAATGAACTTCCTGTTTCCAAGCACCTACTCCCATACCATAGGCTAATTATAAAATTGTCCCAGTGGCCCCTCAGTGGTCAGAGTGCAGCTGTGAATGTTTAAGGATCATTGCCCAATTCTGACCCCAGCCTGTGAGTAAGATCCATTGATTATATGGATCTGCCGGCCTCATTTTTTGGTCTCAAGATGCCTTCTCAGTTCAGTGGGCACTTTTTGTTCCCTCCATTCTCCAACATCTAGGAAAGACAATGTCAAAAGTATGAGAAGACAACACAGGCTTGGAATAAATATTTGCCAAAAGACATCAGGTAAAGGACTGTAATCCAAAATATACAAGGAACACTTAAAACTCAACAGTAAGAAAACAAACAACCTAATTAAAAAATAGGCCACAGATCTCAACAGACACATCACCAAAGAAGATACACAGATGGTTAATAAGCATATGAAAAGATATTCCACATCATATGTTATCAGAGAAATGAAAGTTAAAACAATGAGATTACCACTACACACCTATGAAAAGACAAAATCTGAAACACTAACAATACCAAATGCTGGCAAGGACGTGGAGCAACAGGAACTTTCATTCATTGCTTGTGGGAATGCAAAATGGCACAGTCACCTTGGAAGACAGTCCGTTACTTTCTTACAAAACAGAACATACTCTTACCATGTGATCCATCCATCGATAACTCTCCTTGGTATTTACCCAAAGGAGTGGAAAACTATGTCCACACAAAAACCTGCACACAGATTTCTATAGCAGCTTTATTCATAATCGCCAAACTTGGAACTAAATTGTTCTTCAGTAGGTGAATGGATAACTAAACTGTTGTACATCTAGACAATGAAATATTATTCTTCACTAAAAAGAAATGATCTACCAAGCCATGAAGAGACATGGAGGAAACTTAAATATGTATTAATAAATGAAAGAAGACTGATTCCAACTATTAGACGTTGTGGAAATGTCAAAATTATGGAGACAGTAAAAAGATCAGTGGTTGATAGGAATTGTGATGGGGGGTTGGGGGGCGCTATGAATAGGAGTAGCACAGAGGATTCTTAGGGCAGTGAAAATACTCTGGATGATACCATAATGATGGATACATGTCATTATATTTGTCCAAACACATAGAATATACAACACCAAAATGAGCCCTAGTATAAACTATGGACTTTGAGTGATTATGATGTGCCATTACATTACAATCAATCATAACAAATATACCACTCTGTTGGAGGATGTTGAAAATAGGAGAAGTTATACATGGGTGGAGACGAGGGTATATGAGAAATCTTTGTGCCTTCCCTTCAATTTTGCTGTGAGCCTAAAACTACTCTAAAAATTACAATATTTAAAAATAAATTTAAATTAATTTTAAAAATTAATGGACCAAACTAAAATGCTTGGGGATGGTCATTTGGAAAACAAAACTATAAAGTAATGCAAAGAAATTATTATTACGAAAAAAAGAATTTATTATTACAAAATTAAGTAAATTGATCATTTTGGAGGAAAGAAGAGAGTTGAGATTGGGGTCAAGGTTGGGGCAAAAGCTTCTGCTGTGGTTGGCAAAGATCAATTTCTTGGAATGACTGGTGATACAGAGGATTTGCCTTATAATAACTCATTAATATACAGTAAGTCCCCGACATATGAATGAGTTCCATTCTGAGAGCACATTTGTAAGTCCAATTCATTTGTAAGTCCAACAAAGTTAGCCTAGGTACCCAACTAACACAATCGGCTATATAGTACTGAACTGTAATAGGTTTATAATACTTTTTACACAAATAATACATAAAAAGACCAAAAAAACCCCACAAAAAATGAAGAAAACATTTTTATTCTTACAGTCCAGTACCCGGAAAAGTACAGTGGTACGGTACAAAGTTGGCATACAGGGGCTGGCATCGAGTGAACAGGCAAGAAGAGTTACTGATTGGAGGAGGGAGAGAAGGTGGGAGATGGTAGAGCTGAAGGATTTTCGTCAGCAATAGGAGATGGAGGGCAAGCTGCACAACCACTTGTAGAGGATGCACACACGTGACAATGTAGACAATGTACATCAGACACGTGAACTAACTTACATGATTGGATATACAAATGCACATTTGCATTTTTGAAAGTTCACAACTTGAAGGTTTGTATGTAGGGAACTTACTGTATATCTTTAAACATGAAGTACAGCAGAAAATGAATGATTTTCTTAGAGTGGATGGTGGGTAGAATTTGAGGGAATGAGCAAAGAAAAGACATTTAGAGGTTACAAGGAACTTAGATAAATTTGGTGACAAAAAATTATTTGCAAATTAACTGCTCATTCAAATGATGAGAGCTCATAAAATCATGGATAAATTCAAAGTTTGAATCAAAATTCTAGATCAAAGACATGCAGGTGATCTATTTTAGTTTACAATGCATTTGATGGTAAAATATATTTTTCTCAGTATCTATGGCAGAAAAAAATGTTTTAAAAATTATAATGGTTAGTAGTTATATTAATTAAAAATATTCACAAAAGTGTAGTACATTTAATAATAAAATTCCTGACTTATGTGATTAATTAAAGTCCTCTTTCTTAAGGTTTTAAGATTTGTATTAAGAATGTACATTGCAAATATATTCTAAATTATGTAAAGTAATTGTATGTATAGCTTCCCTCAATGAATATCTTAGATGCTATTTTATTCCTGCTTTTTGGTGTTATTGGAAAAAAATTAAAATATATTGAATGTATAGTTTGATATGATCTCAGCTAAAAATCATTCTAAATAAATACAAGGATTTTATGAAATATTTTGGTATAATAGATGCTAATGTTAGCCTAGCAAAGTAGCATTACCACTCTGCAGAGAGCTAATCAATTTATAGTAGTCACTTTGATCCATGTTATTTAATTTATATGCTAAGCAGAAGAACTGAATGGATTATTATTACCAAATCGTCCCTTATTATTAACGTTATCCTAGCTTTCAGATGGTCATTCATAACATCTAATCTATTGCTCTTAAACAGGCAAATGTTAGCTTTAAAGATGTATTATAAAAATCCAATTAAAAGCATACCATATATCTCTAACATTTTATGAAATGATCACATCACAATAGTATTATTGATAACTCAAGTCCTTTTTAATATTTACTGTGGAAAGTTTTTATGAACTCTAAGATAAATAACATATGTTAGTATAAGAACATAGTTTAGTGGGAGGCGTAATTTCTAGTATTGATTTTATGAAATAAATTATTAGTCTACAATAACGTGTTATGTTAGGTGAAATGTTTAGGGTAGTTTTAGTTCCCTTTTATAGTAACTTATGCAAATAGTGAGACTTTGGTTACAAATAACTATATCGATGAAAAAAGGATCAGGGAACAAACATTTATGAAGCAGATTTTTGTGTGTGACTTTCAAAGTACACTAAGTAGTCCCTCAGTTCCGGGAATCCCAGCAGACACCAAAATCTGAAAATGCTCAAGTCCCTTATGTAAAATGGCATAATATTTGCAAATAACCCAGGCACATCTCCCATATACTTTAAATCATCTCTAGATTACTTATAATACCCTAATACAATGTAAATTATATCTAAATAGTTGTTAATACAATATAAATGCTACATAAATAGTTGCCAGCATGAGGCAAATTCAGGTTTTGCTTTTTGAAATTTTCTGGAATTTTTAAAAAATATTTTCCATTCTTGGTTGATTGATTCCGAGGATACAGAACCCTTGAATACAGAGGGCCATATGTAACTTGAAATGTCAGGCATTGTAATGTACAGTGTCAATTATAATTATCTCAAGTCATGTGAAGCATGGTTTTAAATGTATGTAGTAGTTATACATAGAATGAATATATCAAATTATTAAGAGACCATTATTGGGCAGATCTGGGGGTCTTTCCCATTCTGTTTCATTACTTTCTCTGTCAGTTTACACTTATTTTGAAAATAAGGAGGTAAAGGAACAACAACAAGACTCCAAGTCAGGGTCTTCACCAGCACATTTTGCCAGACTGGGAAATTTACATGTAATTTGCATTATACTTTAGCCAGGAGTATGCATTGGAAGCTGAGGAGTTTGTCTCCTTATGGGAAGTTAAGATTTCCCAAATAGAGATTTACTTATAATTACTAGTATAACTGTTCTATGTCACTGAGATAGTTTTAAACCTCAAAGTCTTCCAGATGGCATGTTTCCATTGAGATCCAGACCAAAACAGCAATTTTTATTATGTTAGGATGGAGTAATCTTGCACCTTGTCCCTGTCACCAGGATTTCTTTGGACCCTGTATAAAGGAAATGTTATTTCTAACACATATAATAATTAAAGGTCTCTGTATACAGAGCTGACCATAATTTTTGTAGGATAGTGTTATAGATATTAGTTGATTAACTGAATTTTAAATGAATTGTTGCCTGAGTTTACACACTGGGATTTTTGAAATGAATCACAAAAACATACAGGTTTACTCCTATGTACACATTTCTTCCCTCAATTTGCTACTTTTGTTTCCTTAAATATTGAAAATAGAGTAGTAATTTGACTAAAGTCATCGTTATTCAATCACCCATTTGCACGATTATGCTAAATTTTGAGAGGCTTTGATGATTCTTAAAACACAGTCAAATCAGCTAAACTTTCCCTGAACATGGGCTTTCTTAATCATACACTGTCAGCAGTGCCTAGATTGTCCATACATCTTCTAGGCCTCTTTCCCCCAGTGGTCACAAAATGTGCTTTTCTCCCATAAACCATTCATAAACTGCTTGAGGCTTGCAATAAATACAGATAATAAAACATACCGAAACCCTACCTGATGTTTAAATAAGTATTAATTCTAACTTTTGCTAGATTTACCAAGAAAAATAAAAACTTAACCTGAAGCCATCATAAGAACTGAGGTCAATGTAAAATCATTGCATTGTGATTATGAAAAAAATAGAGAATCTCACATATAATCATTTTCATATATCCAACCATCTAGCTGATATTGTCATCCAGAAATTTCTGAAGCATATCAAATTGATTAATTCCAAGATCTGTTCCTTCATTCTGCTCCTAAACTCATTCCCCACCCTTTTATTTTTATCTCACGAACTGGCAAATACATTATTCCAGAATATTCCAAAAGATTCATCTTTAATTTATTTTCTCTCACATCCTATGTCCAATCCATCAACTAATCTATTAGCTCTACCTTCAGACTGTATTTAGAACTCCATCATCTCACCATGTCCATTGTTACCCTCATCCAATTTACTATGCACTCATTAGGCAATATTTACTGAGTAATTACCACATCTCTGTCACTGTTCTGTTGTGGATACAGCAGTAGGAAAAACAAAAAACAAAAACAAACACCTGCCTTCCTGGGTCTTATATTCATGAAAAACTCTTGGCCTAGATCATTGACATAGCCACCAAATGGATTACATGAGATTCTCCCTCCTGTCTGCAGATTTTCTAAACTTCAGCCTTTAAAAATGATAAACCAGAATTTGGCTCTTGTCACAAATCCTTAGATGGTTTCACATTTCACTCAGAATAAAAGGCAAAGTCCTTAACAAGTCCAACAAAAGGCCCTGTGAGCTCTGACCCCCAGCCACATGTCACTTGGATCACGTCTCCTCAGACCCTTTCACCCACCCTGCTCATAAATACCAGTGTCCTTGCTGTTCTTGAATGGGTAAAGGACATTCCCACCTCTTGGCCTTTGCATCTGCTCTTTCTCCTTTCCAGAAGGTCTCTTTCCACATATTTTCATACCTCCTAATCCCTAGTCATGCTTTTTCTTTTAATTGAAGCATAGTTGATTTACAAGATTATGTTAGCTTCAGGTGGATAGCAAAGTCATTCAGTCATACATGTATATATATTTTTTCAGACTCTTTTCCATGATAGATTATTACAAGATATTGAATATAGTTCCCTCTGCTATACAGTAAATCCTGGTTGTTTATTTTATATACAGTGGTGTGTATTCATGGATCTTATTACCACCTAAGATGTAAATATTTATTTCTTTTTTTCTAGTCCTCCAACTAGATTGTAAGGATCATAAGAAAAACGGCATTTAATTTATCATTGCCATTTAATAGTGCACAAGTAGGAGCTTAAAATACATTTTGAATATGTTTATAAATGAATTAATGTATGCAATATTAATTTAGCATTCAAATAAAGTATAGAACCAAAACAAAACTCCTTAGGAATTATATGTGTAAACTTTCTAAAGCATATAACTATTGGCATATTTGTATATCTACTATATATTTATTTATGTATTATTTATAATATAAATGAGTTTCATACCTTCCCCAAAAAGGAACCTGACATTTCTCTATAATAAATTTACAAATAGACTGAATTATTTAAGGCATTATGCTTGAACTACTTACATAATTTTAAACAATTATATACAGATTGCTAGAAATTACAGCTTGGACAGATGGTGAAAGGTTTCTCAGAATTTTTATCTTCTGATGTTTGAGATATAAATATGAATCCCTCCTCTCTAATTTGCTGCAGCCAAGATGTAAATTATATTTAGTATGGTTTTATAGAGTACTGCAGAATAAATGCCTATCAACTTTTGTATCAATCAAATACAAATCTCAGTAGGAAGAATCAGTGCTTGATGAATTTCATGAGGCCATTGAGTTGACAATAAGTCCAAGAAATTAGGGTTTGATTTTTGTGAATGTTGACATTCTTTGCCATGCATGAAAATGAATGAAGATATAGATAATGTCTGCTTTCACACATGGGAACAACCTATCTTGGTCAAGACAGAAGTTAAAAAATGAATGTTTCGTTCAGTTGTATGGCTGCAATGAAAGGCAGCCATAAACCACAAAGCTGATTTTAGAGACTTCAGGGTGCTTTTTTCAGCCACAAACCATTCCTGCAGAGTCTATGTTGTTTGCCACCCCTTCCAAAATGATACTGAGGCATTGGATCAAGCATGAGAGATATATGGACATTCAGAAAGTGATGAATGCATGGATTTAGAAGCCAAAGTACAAGGATATATGTGACATTATTACAGATGGGTTCAGTACTTTGACGAGAAAAGGATGAGCTATCAAAGACTAAGATGATGTTCATTAGAAATATAAATTCTGCCATGACCGGCTTGATGTCAAAATGCGTTAAATACTCCTTGCAATCTAGAGTATTTATCCAACTAGGAGTATAACATTTGCTTAGATTTTAAACCTTATGATTAATACATGATAATCATGGGTAATAAATTTTTCACAAATTATTTTTCACTTGATAGCCAGGATGATTTATTAGGTTTGTGAATTCATTTAAAATTCAATACCTTTGGGTGCTGCATCACTGAAATTAATGAGCCAGATTCTCCCACTAAGTTGCTTTCAGCCTCCTAGGGTCCTATTAAATTAAGTTCTTCAGTACATTAGATGTTTCCCTAATGTATTAAAGAGTTAATACATCCTACATTGGGGAAGTACCATATGAATTTTTAAAAATTAACAACATGTCATTTTTTAAAATTTAAACAATACCTTATTCGCATATAGTTTCATTTCTTTAGGTTTATAGGGTTCTTTAAAAAATAGAAGTATTTCAGGCAAGTGAAATGGATGACTTGTTTTTGTTCCATCATTCACAGGGAAACCTTTTAAGAAATATCATCCCCCTTGTCTAGTTCCATCTTTGCTACTATCAGGATAAATTTGCCTCTAGTAGTTGTAGAAGCAGGAGAATGCAAAATAAGAGCAAGTTCCATTTGTTTCCTGGGAACGCAGGGCTAGTAATGAGTGATTAGCCAAACCCCCACAGTTACTATTTGTAAACACTTTGTCATTTGGTAGGAGTTGGCAGGTAGTAGTAAATAATCTTTTTGTGGCTAACGTTCACATAATTTTGCCTTAACAGAAAACAGAAACAATAGGAACTAATATCACTTTGCCTTAAATATTATACTGTTTAACATTGCCACATACAAAGAAAGAAATGACACACTAGGTACAGCTAATATATTTTTCAGGTGAGAAATATTTACTCACACAATAAAGGACCTTGAGAAATGAGGAGTGAAGAAGTAAGCGAGAAAGCCTTCCTACTTATAACATATCCATACGAACCCAAGCACACACACAAATACATCCTTAAATAGAGTTACAAGCATATAGTGCAGATCTTATGGCAATTAGGGAAGAAGAAACATAATATGAAAGTATTTTCTATAAGCAATAGGACTATTATACTACCTTGCAAAGGCATATGGTATATATAAATTATTGAATATTAGTTGAATAAAGTTACTGAGATGTCCTCAATTATGAGTAATATATTCCCTTCAGGAAATACTTCCAACCCTCCATTTCAGCTGAGTTTGTTTCTTTATATATTATATATATATATATGTTTAATATATAACACATAATTGTACAATACATGTTTATATAATGTATAGAATTATACATATTTATTTATATAAATAAATGTATATAAGAAAGAATATGCTCCCCTTTTACTATTTTTTTTTTCTTCAAGGCTAATGTAATAGTATCATTTTCCTTTCCAAATTGCTCCCTTTCTCTTTAATCCAGACTAACTCCTTTTCACATTTTAGATCTCAGTTTAATTTTACTTTCTTAGGAGACCTTCTTAGACCCCCTAAATATTTAGGTCCTTTTCTATGTTCTCTTAATGCCAGTCAATCACAACACTCATCATACTTTATGGCAGTTGTGTTTAGTAATATATTTCTATCCCTTGATCCACATGAAAACACATATGTTAACAATTATCTTTTTCTTATTAATATATAAAATCTGAATAATTTACATTTTCACAACAAGCCATGCCTTAGAATAGTAGACCTATATAATTCAAAAAATAGAATTAGTGAATTGTCTAATGTTTCAGTGCTTAACTTAAAAAATAAAGGATTGATTTTATTTAGATTCTTTTTTACTCCCCATCAGTATTAGAATTTGAGCTAATGTAGTAGGTCTTTGGCTAATGCTCAATAACCTAAAAAAATATCATTTTATTATTAGGCATTGCTGGGCTTTATGCACTTTAAATTCATAAATTGATTTTATTTTTATACTTTTCTTTAAAAAATGTGTTCATTGTAGAAAATATAGAAAAACAAATAAATAAAATAAAAAGGAATAATTTGTACTCAGAAATAATTGCTGTTCATAACCTGCTGTATATTTCTTCAACTGTTTCCTATTCATAAACTTACATGGAAACAGTAAACTTGTTTAGAGCTTAAAATTTTAAACATTCATTGCCCTGGAAGATGAGTCAGTACGCCAGCAGTGTCAGTATTCATTTTCCTGAGATGTTTTATACGACATGTTGTGAGAGCCAGTTAAGAGCAGTACAACACAGGTTGGTTATTGTTATTTTTCCACCTGGACTAATGAGCTGAGAACGGTTGCAGGAAGCAGCCTTCACATGCATGTCAATAGAAGACACTAGAAAACTTTCTTCTGGGCCACCTTACAAGATGTAAAAGATGAGTTTACACATTATGCAAGTGGCAGAATAAGCCAATGAAACCTGAATATTTCTTTTAATGTAACTTTATTTTTATCTGCAAACTGAGGGGTAAGCATTCATGTATAACCATCTGCATATATGTTCACTCTATAGTTACTACTTTAAGACCTACTTTTTTATTTACCATTTTTCCTGCCAATAAACTATCATATTGTTTCATTTTTAATGCTTGTATAAAATTTCATTATCACTATGCCTTTTTAAGAACATTTTTTAATAAAAGTCTGTGTGAATTCACAAATTGCAAAGGTAGAGCAATTTAGGAACTTAAAGTGACTAAAACTGTGCCTAATTTCTCTTTAAGTATAATTCAACAGGGCTAGAGATTGGTGTTCTATTGAATATATTTTGCATTCTAAATTGGACCTGCTAGGATACTATTTAAATATCATCCTATTTAACCTTTTGAAATACAAGATTTGCCTTTTAATGGGAAGTTGGCATTCCATCATAAAATGAAACCAAATGTACTTTGACATAATTAGTGCCAGCAGTAGTAGGCTTTTATTTGTGCATTATGGGTTGCATATAATAAAGATGTAGATTTGGCCTAATTTATTTTACCCAGGAAAGATGGGGAAAAAAATTCAAGGAAAAACAGCCTTTACTTCAGGTTTAATAATGAAGCAATACACATAACTTATGATAAATATTTCATCCATTCCTTAGAATAAATGCTATACAAGTAAAGTTTACGAAAGTGATATCACAAACCTTCCTAGGGATAAAGCAAGCTAATTATTTTTTTTAATGTATAAAAAATTAAATAGAGCAATATTCATATTATGCTGTAATTATTTATTTGAAGGTCAGTGTCTTAATAAACTGAAGGTAAGTGTCTAGGTTTTATCTTTGTATATGATGAATAGAGACAGTGTCTGACAGTCAGGAGTGCTCAATAAACATAAGTGGAAAGGGGGAGGGAAAGAAAAAAGAAGAGAAAGAGGATGGGAGAGAGGAGAGGAGGAAGATAAAGGCAAACCTGGGAGAAGTAACAAGGAGAAAGGAAGAAAAGATCTATAAAGTGCTGTAATTTGGGTGTAATCTCTCTCTCTCTTTTTTTTTTAACTGAATCAAATTATAAAGATTTCCAGATGACTATCTGAAGCAGTTCATAGTTCACACTTTTGAAGTGAAAAACTAAGGTTAATTATTTGTTTATTTTAGTAATGCTAAATTTGCTGGTAACAGAAGATAGTTAAAATTGTATGGCTTATCAATCATTGACAGGTTAATTAAAGTAAAGATAATTGTTCCTTTATCTTAGTTCTTATGGTACTGAAATTGTTAAGGAAGTTTCTATTACTAACCTGGGTTTACTTTAAGGTTATTTGTAAGTGGTTACGTGACAAAATGGAAAATAAAAACATGTCTAATGTATGGATTACTCTATTGTATTAAAAAAAATAATTATAAGGACTTCTTTCTTGGTTGAAGCTTATCCTTATTCTTTCAAGTTATAACATTTTCTTGAACACACCAGTTAGTAATAAGTAAGAACAACTGAACAGGACACTTTTTATCCATTGTTTTTCTTTACTCCAACTTTGAAATAGGAATATTAAATTGTATAAATTATTCTGAAACTATTAAAATTTTTATGCCAGATAAAGCTCTAGAAAGTGACACATCTTATGTTTGAATGCCCTCTATAACCAAACATATTCTCCCCTATTCTAAACCATGGCTGACTTCCTTAATAGCAGGAAATTCACTATGTCCAAAGT
Organism: Balaenoptera musculus; assembly: GCF_009873245.2. Taxonomy (NCBI): domain Eukaryota; kingdom Metazoa; phylum Chordata; class Mammalia; order Artiodactyla; family Balaenopteridae; genus Balaenoptera; species Balaenoptera musculus. The sequence continues at coordinate 16,846,134 of NC_045787.1, read as the reverse complement.
CAGCCGTTGTAATTTTTACATTTTTACATTTACATTTTTTAGATGCTTCTTTTCAATATAACCTAAATTTCTCCTTCTATTTTCCACAACCTGAAAGTTGTTCTTACTGATAACCAGGTCTCCTCCTGAAATATGGGACACGGTTTAGAGCACAAGGGAGCTTGTTGCAAAATTTTCCATCTGAAAAGAAAAATGGTTAGTTCCAGCTCAGGTCTCAAAGCACAGATGCTGCAGAGCTAAAAGAATCAAACACATGTTTGTGTTTGTTGGTTTGTTTTTAATCTATCATGGTTGATATGAACAGACTGACTCAGGATCTGGAAAGAAACTGTAGAAGATTAAAAGAGATGCAGAAAAAAAAAAAAAAGAGATGCAGATTAATTGGTAAAAATTTTAATTGTCTTACAGGGTCTACTACCCATCTAATTTGTCTTATCATACCATACATGTTCTTGTCTTGCTATGCCTAGGATGTTTTATTAAACAGCCAAAACTCTACTGATACATTTTTAACAGTTTTGAGTGAACTCAGCATTTTATAAACAACGTTTTTTAAATTTTGGACTTTCTGTTTCCAATATTCATTTTATACTTTTTCTTTGAAGAGAATCATTAGTTTTAGTAAAAAGAAACCTTTTTAAACAATTATTTTTTTTCTAGATCCGCTGAGTGATCTAAGAAATTCCTTTTGCTCTGTGATACAAGAAACTTCCTTAGCTTGTCTTTATTTGTGAAAGGGATTGGCTTCCATTAAAATGAAAAGCAACTTGAATATCACTGTGCACAATTGTTTGCAACAGCAAAGAATCCTACTTTTGGCAACACTTGACAGTATCGTTGGTAGTGTCTAGCTCTTGCTTTGCATTGAAATTTATAGGGAATCAGAAAATAACAGGGAATTGAGAGAAAATCTTTACCAGGTCTCTATCACTTAGGGTCCTGTTATTTTTGTTTAACTATGATTAAATAATTAAAGTTTGATCTAGCCCTGAGAAGTGGAACATACCTAAGCTTGGCTTACCCCTAATAAATAAAAATAAAAGGAATTATGTTTTTCTATCAAGATGTTGGAGATTTGACACAAAACTCTCATTCAAAATGCATGGTAATTTTAGAAAAATGTAAAAATAGAAAATCACCATCATGTAATGAAAATTAAAAATAAGATGAAACCTTTTAATATACACACACACAGTTATGAATACATGTAAGCCATGGCATTTGGTCTTCCATATCTCAAAGGCATCAGTAATGGTCAATAGGTTGCCTTTCACAAAATAACAGGGACTACAATTCCTCCACATTAGTAATGTCTTAGAACAAGTGTCACTACTTAAAATTAGAGTCTGGTGTTGGGCTCCCTTGATTAAAAGGTTGAGGGCAGAGGCAGAAAACTGCCAAAATCTAAAACTTTGTTTAAGACCTGAGCCATACATACAGTACTCAGTGAGTGTACCTGAATAGCACCACTATGTCCTGGAAAAGGAACTTTGAAATACATTATCAGACCTAGTGTTCTACTAAGTTTGGGGGTTGTTAATATGGGTAATTTTAAACCAATTTGACAAAGAGCGATGGCCACAGAGTGAGAAAGAAGAAAACACTAAAACATACACGTGCACGCACACACAAACATAAACTGTTCTTATTCAAAATGAGCATGTACATGTAAATTCTTCCCTGTGAAAATTTACAGTTGAAATAATAACCACAAAATCAACAAGGAGATGGTAAAGTATACAGGTTAAAATTATTTTTATGAAATTATATAAAAAACAAATATTTAGACTGCTCAAAAAGATGGAGACATTAATTAAAATTATAAACAAAAATTTATGAAATACATATGAAATAATAAAATGTGAAATTTAAAAATCAACTAAATTGTTAAATTTTATAAATTTAATTTTAAAATTATTCAATACATTAGGACATATTCTTAATTTCATAAAATCCAAAATTTGTATAGCACCACAAAAGACCCTGAACAGTCAAAGAAATCATGAGAAAGAACGAAGCAAGAGGCATCACACTTCCTGATTTCAAGCTATACTACAAATCTATAGTAGTTAAAAATATGCTACTGGCATAAAAACAGGCAGACAGACCAATGGAGTAGAATCAAGAGCTCAGAATTAAACCCCCAGATATACAGTCCACTAATATTTGACAAGGAGCCAAGTGGGAAAAGGATAACCTCTTCAACAAATGGTTCTAGGAAAACTGGATAAACACATGAAGAAAAAGGAAATTGGACCCCATCTGACACCACTTACAAAAATTAACTTGCAATGGATCAAAGACTTAAACGTAAGACCTGACACCTAATAATTCCTAGAAGAAAACTTAAGTAAGAAGTTCTTTGACATTGGTCTCAGCAATGGTTCTTTTAGATATGATGCCAAAAGTACAAACAACAAAAGCAAAAATCAATGTGTGACGATATCAAACTAAAAAGCTTCTACACAGCAAAGAAATAATCAACAAAATAAAAAGGCAACCTACAGAATGGGAGAAAATATCTGTAAACCATATACTGGGTAAGAGGTTATCATCCAAAATATACAAAGGATTCAAACAACTCAATAATGAAAGAAACAAACAATCCAATTTAAAAATAGGCAGAGAAACCAAATAGACATTTTTCCAAAGAAGACATCCAGATGGCCAACAGGCGCATGAAAAGATTCTCAATATCATTAATCATCAGGGAACTGCAAGTCACTATGGAAAACAGTATGGAGATTATTTAAAAAGTTAAAATAGAACTAACATATGACCCAGCGACTCCACTTCCTTTTATATATCCAAAGGAAATAAAAACAGGATTTCAAAGAGGTATATACAATCATATGGTAATTGTAACATTATTCACAATAGCCAAGATACAGAAACAACCTAAGTGCCAGTCAACAAATGAATGGATAAAGAGAAATATTATTCAATCATGAGAATGGAGGAAATTCTGCCATTTGTGACAACATGGATGAAACTTGAGGACGTTATGCTAAATGAGATAAGTCAGAAGGAGAAAGACAAATACTGTGTGATATCACTTACATGTGGAATCTTAAAAAAGCCAGGCTCCTAAAACCAGAGAGTAAAATGGAGGTTACAAGGGGCTAAGGGGTGGGGGGATAGAAGAGATGTTTAACAGTACAAACTTGCAACTAGTAGATAGATCAGTCCTAGAGACCTAATGCACAGTATAGTGATTATAGACAACTATATTGTATTATAATGTCAAATTTGCTAAGAAATTAGATCTCCGTTATTCTAACCACAAAAAAGACATGGTAATTATGTGACATGAGAGAGGTGCTAGCTAATGCTACAATGGAAATCATGCAGCAGAGTATCAAAGCAACATGTACAGCTTAAACTTACACAATGTTGAATATAAAATATATTGTATATTTATTTATATATTATATATTATATAATTGAAAAATAGCTATAATTTTAATGATTTTATATTTGGGAAAAAATAATTCCTGATAAGTTAAAGGTGTACATATGAAAAATCAAGCTTTATAAACATTTTAAATATAGAATAGAATGCTGTATGAATTCAGGGTAGAAAAATATGCCTTTACAAACACTCAAGAAAAAAACTAACAAGAAAATTTAATAAATTGTACAAGTTTATCATTAAAATCTTTGGTCCACAAATTACCCAACAAACAAAGTGATAAAAGTGATAGAGAGAAAATATTTGTCCTGTAACTATGATTATATTCCTACAGTTCTGCTTAGCAACTATTCTATTTTTCCAACCAGACATGTAATGATAATTACTTTCCTTGCCTACTGCCTACTTAGAACTTGTGTGGTCATTGATTTGTTTTGATCAATAAACTCTGCAAAGTGACATGTGCCACAGTGTCATTTCTGGGTCAGAGCTTTAACAGCCTTTTCTCAATTTGCTTCCTTTCTCTTTCTCTTGTCTCTGGGGAACAGAAGTATCCTAGACCACACAGTGGTTGCTCAGCAATGGCTCCCAGAGGGAGGATGATGGAAAGCAAGGGCCCAGCTGACTCACAGTGAATTTGTATCATGAGTAACATCTAAACATTTGTTTTTTTCTGGTTTTATTTTTTCATCTAATATAATTTAGTCATATACTGTATCAAAATTTAGCATAATTCAGTTACTTCTAATTAGAATCAAACTGTGTAATAACACACAAAACATTTTTTAAACCCCAACACATTAAAAGAAAAATTGAAACCAATCTGAATAGGCTATTCACAGAAGAGAAATCTCAAGTGGTTTAAAACTATATGAAACTACATGAAACTTATAATGCTTTCCTGGTAGACATCACTTGGTTTTAATGCCCAATGTCATAGAACTCATGCAACTCAACATCAAAAAACCAAACAACCTGATTAAAAAATGGACAGAGGACCTAAATAGACATTTTTCCAAAGAAGATATGCAGATAGGCAACAGGCACATGAAAAGATGCTCAACAACACTAATCATCAGAGAAATGCAAATCAAAACCACAATTGCCTCATACCTGTCAGAATGGCTATTATCAAAAAGAAAACAACAAATGTTGGCAAGGATGTGGAGAAAAGGATACTCTTGTACGCTGCTGGTGGGAATGTAAATTGGTGCAGCCACTGTGCAAACGTATGGAAGTTCCTCAAAAAATTAAAAATACAACTACCACACAATCCAGTAATTCCACTCTTTGTTATTTACCCAAAGAAAATGAAAACACTCATTTGAAAAGATAATAGGCACCCCAATGATTATAGCAGCATTATTTACAATAGCCAAAATATGAAAGGAACCTACGAGTCCACTGATAAATGAATGGATAAAGAAGATCAGGTAAATATACAAAATAGAATATTACTCAGCCATTTAAAAAAGAAATCTTGCCATTTGCAACAACATGGATGGACCTAGAGAGTATTATGCTAAATGAAATAAGTCAGACAGAGAAAGGTAAGTACTGAATGACTTCACCTCTATGTGGAATCATAAAAACAAAACAAATGAGCAAACATAACAAAACAGAAACAGAGCCATGGATACAGAGAACAAACTGGTGGTTTCCAGAGGAGGAGGAATGGGTTAGGGGGATGAGAGAAATAGGTGAGGGAGATTAAGAGGTACAAACTTCCAGTTACAAAATGCATGAGTCACAGCTATGTACAGTATGGGGAATATAGTCAATAACAATGTAATATCTTTGTATGGTGACGGATGGTAACTAGATTTAACATGGTGATCGTTTTGAAATGTATAGAAATACAAAATCACTATTTTGTACACCAGGAACTAACATAGTGTTCTGGGTCAAGTATACTTCAAAAACAACAAACAAACTCATATAAAAGGAGATCAGATTTGTGGTTAACAGAGGAGGGGGAGTGGGAGAGGGGCAGTTGGATGAATGTAGTCAAAAGGTACAAACTTCCAGTTATAAGGTATAAAAGTACTAGGGGTGGAATGTACAACATGGTAAATATAATTAGCACTGCTGTATGTTTTATATATAAACATTGTTAAGATAGTAAATCCCAAGAGTTCTCATCACAAGGAAAATTTTTTTCCTTCTATTTTGTATCTATATGAGATGATGGATATTCACCAAACTTATTGTGATGATCATTTCATGATGTTTGTAAGTCAAATCTTTATGCTGTACACCTTAAATTTATACAGTGCTGCATGTCACTTATATCTCAATAAAACTGGAAGGAAAAGTATGTATTTTTTTATAGATAACAGTGTGTGATAGAGACTATACCATCTAACTGCATATTTTTCCTTACTAATTTTGGGAGATTTAATCTGCCTTGGACTGAGAAAGTGTGTTTCCAGTTCTCCTTTCACATTCGGTAGTCTCTATGGAAGTTGTTCTTACACTCTCAGGTGCATACATATAATAACTATTATAATGGAAAGGGTTTAACTGTAGACTTTAGCATTGCAAAATTCCTTCTGTAACTATTTGTTGACTTTTGATCTCAAATTTATCTTATCATATATTAAGAGGTAGAGGCTTGGCCCTATCATCTCTTCTAGACCAATGGCTCTAGAGCTTCCTCTAGCATGTTTTTCTCTTTCCATATCTTAATCTGAAATTTTCTTTCTGCATTGTCCCTAGTGTCCTCAGCAACGATGGTCTTTTCCTGGATGGGTGCTTAGGTTGGTTAGTTTTGAGTGATTTACAGTAATCAAACCATCCTAATGCCATTACTTTTTTACCAAAGTCTCCTTGCAATTATGTGGGAATTGAAGCCCAGAAAAATTCTTTCCAATCTTAGTTGTTCTTAGATTTTTCTGCCAAGATTTCCAGTGAGTTCATTTGACAATATTGGGGTATTCTGATTCTCACTGTAGAATGTCTAAATCAAATACAGGTGTTGGGAAAAGCACATCACGTGTCAGTAAAAGACAACTTTATCTCAGATATTACACTCAAAGAAACTGGTGAACAGTAAACAATGTTTCTAATATTTTGCAATGCACTATAACATTATAACAGCATGTTAAATGTATAGGTGTACTAGGGATGTTATTTGTGTGTTTGCAGTGGTATGTATAGCTTAAAATTTTTTCCTTTTTGAAATAATAAGAAGTAGGATATTGGCTTGCATTTTTTCCTCATATTTAGCATGCTTTACTATGATAAAGCAGGGAATTTAAATGCACTAGTGATCAATAAAATATACATTTAAAAAAATTGTAAAAGAACATCAGATTAGCAAAGACTAAAGTCTAGTGTCACCAATTATTGGTGGGAATGTAGATGCATGGCGACACTCATACATTGTTTGAGGAATTTGTACAAATAAATATTTGTACAAATATTTTGGAGAATAACTTGATAATATCTAGCCAATTGTAAGACACATGTAACTGGTCACAAAGAATAAATCCCACTACTAAGTTAATAACGTATAGAATCTTGAATATACACTAAAGAGAAAGATGTTTCAAGAGTTTTATTGGACAATTATTCTACAGTGTATAATTCAAAGCAACTTATGCTTCTCTACACTTCATTTTTTAAAAAATGTATTTATTTATTTTTGGCCGTGCTGCATGGCTTGTGGGATCTCAGTTCCCTAACCAGGGATTGAACCCTGGATACGGCAGTGAAAGCCCAGACTCCTAACCACTAGGCCACCAGGGAACTCCCTCTCTATACTTTAATACAAAGAAAAGTTATATCATGCTCTAATACAATAAAATAGTTGAAATGAATGATACAGCAATAAAAGCATCAACCAAAATAAATCTAAAACAGAGACAATGTTGAGTGAAAAAAAGATCAACATGTAAAGAGATATATACAACATGATTCCATGTAATATCAATATCAACCTATTTCTGTACAACCTATAACTACAAAATTTAGTGGCTTGAAAGAACAAAATGTTTGTATCATTTCTCACAGTTTCTGTGGGTCAGGCACACGGGAGTGACGTTTCTGTGCCGTTCTGGCTCAGGGTCTGAATGAGATTGTAGACAGGTACTGGTTCAGGTTACCATCATCTATTGGCTTTTAGTGATAGATCACCCTATTCCAAGGTGGCTTGCTCACATAGCTAGCAAGATGCCATTGTTTGTTGGTAGGAGACCTCAGTTCCTCCTTACATGGGCTTCCCCAAATGGCAATCTGTGTGTCCTCAGGACATGGTAGAAGGTTCACTTGAAAAAGATATATACAAGAGGCCAAGACAGAGCTGTAATGGCTCTATAATCTCACCTCAGGTGTCACAACTGTCACCTCCCCCAGAGTCTACTGCTTACACAGACTAGTCATTACTTACACATTACTATTCAGTAATGGAAGAAACTACTCAAGGGCAGGTTTACTAGTAGGCAAAGATAACTAGAGTCCATCTTTGAGGCTGGCTATCAAATACTGTTATATAAAATGTCATGAAAATTAAAAATACCATATATTTGTTATATATAAACACATATGTAGTCAAGTGAAATAGAAAATTCTGCAGATGATGAACAGCATCTTTGGATAGTGGTTACGTCTGATGGGAACAGATGAAGATGGGATTAGAGATTGGTCTATGGGGTCTTCAACAATGTCCACTTAATTATGAAAGAGCATGAGGATTTGATAGATCTGGGTGTTAAATATATAGATGCTTATCGTCCTTTCTCCTGTCAGTTTCCATAGAGGAAAATTACTTCATAATTAATAAATAAATACAGATGAGCAGCTTTTATAATTGCATGAGAGATAAATAAATCACTGCTCTCAGATGTTGTCCCCTTGACAGATGTCATCAAACCAGCAAACACTGGCTGTCCAGCAATAGAATAGCTCTTGGACACCTAAGACATTGTCTTGTCCTCAAAGTTTACTTTGTTAAGACATCCCCTTTAAAGAAGGCCTCAGTTAACACAAATAATCCCTAAAGGGAAAAATCCCATGTGGTCCTGGATTTCCAGAAAAGTCTTGATAATGTGAAAGGGGATATTCCACCCACAACTGTCTACATCTTGCAGGGGCATCTCATCAGTCAATTTGACAACACGAGGCATTCTCTACCTTAGGATTTATCGCGAAATCTCAAGTCAGTATTAGCAGCTGACATTTCTATAGTAACTACTATGTGCCAGGCATTAAGCTAAGTCCTTTGCATGTATTATTTCATCCTAAAAACAACATTATGGCATGCCCTGCATATTCTAAAAGGTGCATTTTCTTAAGGCACAGGGCAGTTAAGAATCTTGTTATGCAAATTAGTGGCAGGTCAAAAATTTTACCTAGGAAATCTGGCTATTATGTCATCACCTTTCTACTGATTCTCGTTACTCTTGTTCGCTGATTACCACCTTAGAATCACCTTTAAAAAACTCTTCATAGATCTGTGTACCCAGATCTCCACTTTAAATACGGCAATAGTGAATTCATAATCTTTCTAATGAGAGCTTGAAGGGCTATGACTTTCCCTCTCAAGTCCAACACTGGGAAGATGGTAAATCCAGACCAACTACAAATTTCTGGAGCTCTGAGTTTGTCAAGACATGGGAATCATGGGAAGGTCACCACCAGCCTCTGTTAGGACCCATGTTAAAGACCAAGTGGCATAGCAGGGTGGGTATGACTCACACTGTAATGCCCTTGATTTGGAAACCCGCTATGGTGATTGAGCTTCCTGATATTTCACATAGGCTCATTTAGTCACTGTCTTAGCCAGCCCAGGATGTCATATGTACACCACAACCTGGGTATCCTAAGCAATAGAAATTTATTTCTCATAGTTCAGGAGACTGTGAAGTCCAAGGTCAGAGTGTCAACATGATAGGATTCTGGTGAGAACCCTCTTCCTGGCTTACAAATAGCTGCCTTCTTTCCATGTCTTCATGTGGCAGAAAAAGATAGAGAACAAGCTCTCTTGTGTCTCTTCTGATAAGGACACTAATTCTTTCAAGAGGGCCCCACCCTCATGAACTCATCTAAATGGAATTAATTCCCAAAGGTCCCATCTCCAAAACCTATCATATTGAGGATTGGGGCTTCAACACATGAGTTTTGGGGGTCATAATTCAGTTGACAGCAGTCACTAAGCCTCATGAATCTTCTGGTGCTCATGGTCGGCCACTCAAGCTCAGCCAGGGAGGGTTGTTCACATTCACCAACTTTTTATCCAGGAAGGTCTGATCATTGCCATGGAGTTGCTTACACAGGGCTCTCAGAAGCCACCTCTCAGGGATTGCAACCACAATTTCAAGGTGATATCATAGATCAGTTTCTAACACAGTGGAGACACATACTAGGCCTTAAAGTAATCATCTTCCACTACTCTCCTAGTCCACACTCAGAAGGCAGTTTTCTTTTTGGTGACTTAATACCTGTAATTCAGGTATTTGCTCTAACTTGTATTCCTTTGAGGCTAAGATGTGTACCCACATGGACTACATTTTCCCCTCAAGAGTGTCAGATGTTCTGTTCAATTCTTCATTTTAAACAAATCTTAATAGTTTGTGAAATATCCTTCTGATCTGAGGGTAAGCAATAGAAATTCATTTTTGAACAGTATTAAATAAGAAGACAATACTACCTTTTATTCTACTTCTGTTCATAAGGTTTGACTTTACTACTGAGTTTGAAGCCCCTGGGCTTTATCCTATTGCTAGATCTTGGCCTTTGCTCTATAAATCGGCATATAATTTAGTAGTAGAAAGCCTCTGTCTATCTTGTTTTGTCTTAGTAGTTTAGGAGATCTAAGGTGCACAGGACAAAGACTCTGTAGCTGCTAACTCCCTTCTCTGTTACAAAAAGTCATGCAGACTTTCTCCCCACATGCTTCTCATCTTGTTTGACCTGCCTTCTCAGGCTGTCCAAATAATAAGAATCATAGAGCCTCAGATCCAGAGTGCCAGTAGTTTAATATGGATTTTATCTCAAATATGTCCTCTCTTAGCCTAGACTTTGTCATATATTTTGTAGAATGTAAAAGTTTTCCTCTGTGGGTTTCCAGGAGTCACAGAATTGTTGTTACAATTAAGCCATTATAACAAGATAATAGTGTTCCTGTTGAGTATATACCAACCACGATGTGAAAATCTCTTACTATAATATTTTGGGCAATCTAAATAAATCACTAGAAAAGATCTACTTGCAGCTAGCTTGCCTATGTACAGATGGTGTGTTTTGAAAGGACAGGTTTATTGTATTTTAATTTTGCCGGCAGCAAACGATGATAATAAATAATGTTTCTCGGGACTGACTATAGGCCATTTGGCATGTATTGCCTTATTTAATCCTATGAGATAGGTACAATTATTTTCCATATTCTACAGCTATGGAAACTAATTCTTATAGTTTAAGGAACTTGCTGAAATTAGATGGTTAGTAAGAGGTGGAACTGGGATTTAAATGCTGATATTCTGACTGCAGAGACCAAACTCTTAATCACTGGCCTCTATTATCTATCTATCAGTAGACCCATGTGGGGTAAAATGTTAAACACACAAATTCTTGATTATGCTCCTTGAATATTGCAGAATTTGATAATCTATAGTTTTAAAAGCTTATCATGTAATTCTGCTGACCACAAGGCATTAAACCTCTGATTTATGAGATTTAAGTGTTTCTGTTGCAGTTCCCTGGTAGGCATGTGTTTTCAGGTTAATGAAAGCTCAGTCTCATTAAAACTTACCATTTTTCACCATTCTTAATCATATTTTAATATTATAAATCTATTTCAGATATTACATGAAAACAAGCCCTGTTCCCAAGTAGTGACAGGGACTCTTCTTTTAAAAGCTGATAAATGTTTGTATTAGTGACACATTCATCATCAAAAGGTCACAGATGAGAAGGGTGAGAAGGGGGAGTTAATCTGGGGAGCCTTAGCAGAAATACTGCTCTCTAGTAAATGGATGTAGAGCTGTCACTGTTAGAACAGTCAAAGTGCTGTTATTCTGTGACTCCTGTGGGGACTGTAAATGCTAGAACGGACATTTTCTCACACATAAAACACTTTCTCAAAAAAAAAAAAAAATCAACTTTGGCCTTGAGAATCTAGTAGAAATACACGAGCTAAAGAGATTTAAAATGTAAGCTTGAGAAGGTTGGCATGTTTATTAGGAAACATAAAATGCAGTGGTGGCACAGCTATCTTTAGGAGTAAGGTGGCAATTACCACATTATATCCTGAACCTAACACATGGTTAAGTAGAAGAGAGTGACAGTGACGCTGTGATTTCCTGGTGATAAATTTCTGCATCTATTATCTGATGACAAATTTATCTTTTTCCCATTTCTGAATTTATGTTGCAGAAAAAGCATAAAAATAGCAACATTGCATTCCCTTCCTTCCTTTTATCTTTAATTTAAGCATGTTTGAGGGTAAAGCTGAGATTTGGGGATCAGATGTTTCAAAAATCAGGAAGCTCTAAGAAATAACTTGAAGACAATGAGAAGATACCCCTACCTACAATGTTACAAAGACCTAAATTGTATATATTCCAGAGCTTGACACATAGTAGGAAGGGAAAATAGTTGAGAATAACTGAATTACAATCTCTTTATTTGGAAATAATAATCCTCATTTTCTTATAATTTCACTTCCATTACCCCATTTTCTTTTGTATTTTTTCCTACAAACCCACTTTTCTTTATTTTGAACATACCCCTTACATAAAACTTTCATGGATATGGGGAACTTCAGATTGTAATAAGGTGATCTTTTCATCAAAAGTCCTAGGTAATGTTTTAGCTACTGTGGTGGTAATGACAAATTTTCCTAAGCAGCCTGTAAGCTATTAGTCAATTGTTAATATCAAGGTGGTAAGCAAAATCTTTTAATAGATAGCTGATTTAGACCTAGGACCTTTCAATATTACTTTTGCTTAAGTTTCAGATGCTCTGTACCCCTTCTTGAGTAATAAGGGAGTTATTTTCTAATCCCTTCAATATCTGAAATTTTCGAAGAGTATCTTATTTTTTATTGCTTTTATGCTTTATGAAAATTAAATATTATATCCTCCCTTATCTATCTCTAACTCAACAAATGTTTTTGAACCCTACTATATGAATCACTTTCTGTTACTCAGAGGAAATGTACAGATAAATGGACAGAACTTGCCTGTGCTTATTAAGGTAGACAATGGTCTCTCAAAGATGATTACACCCTAATCTCCAGAACCTGAGAATATGTTACCTCTTGACAAATGAAGTTTTGCAGATGTTATTAATGTTATGAACCTTGAGATGGGAAGATTATCATGGATTATCTAGGTGGGCCCAATTTAAACACTTGAGTCTTCAAAACTAGAGGATCTTTCAGGGCTGTGCCTAGAGAGAGCCAGAGTAAGGTAGTGGGGGAAATAAGAGATATAAATATGCAAAGCCAATATAAGATGCATTATTGTGGGTGACGCTGAGGGCAGTAGGTTCTCAGTTCTGCTAAGGACTCCTGAGAAGCTTATGTAAGTTGAAGCCGCTGCAAGTTGAAGGTTGACAAATTTATCCTTCAGTCCTTGCACCTCACTGAAGGCTTTTTCTGGGGTTGATAACAACTTCCCTGCTTTTATGCTCTGCTTGAATGAGGCTGAATGGGCTCCAGCTGTGAGAGGGAGCAGAAGGAGATGAGAGGTATCCTTGTGAAGTGAGTCTCAAGTTACACAGACCGTCTGCTGCAGGGCAAGAGTAATCACAGCAAATGAGGGAAAGTGCTCAGGCACCAGTGGCGTCTGCTACAAGAAGGCCATGGCCTAACGGGCTCAGGATATTTATATCTTCCTGGGAGGATAGACCTGGTAGAGAAGTCAAAAATGTAATTTTGGAAAGTTTTGTTTTTTGGGTGGGTAAAGAATATATATGTTGTGAAGGCAAATACATAATAAAATTAATAGACTTAATTCTCCCTGTTAAAAATAAAGGAGACACCCCTCCCTTTTCTTAGAGCATTTACTTTAGAAAATGTGTAATTATGTTATCTCTCTCTTTGAAATGTAAGTCAATTATTTTTAAAATTTATTTATTTTACTTTTGGCTGCGTTGGGTCTTCGTTGCTGCATGCGGGCTTTCTCTAGTTGTGGGGAGCAGGGGTTACTCTTCGTTGTGGTGCACGGGCTTCTCACTGCAGTGGCTTCTCTTGTTGTGGAGCATGGGCCCTAGGCGTGCGGGCCTCAGTAGCTATGGCATGCGGGCTCAGTAGTTGTGGCTCGCAGGATCTAGAGCACAGGCTCAGTCAGTAGTTGTGGTCCACAGGCTTAGTCGCGCCACAGCGTGTGAGATCTCCCCGGACCAAGGATCGAACCCGTGTCCCCTGCATTGGCAGGCGGATTCTTAACCACTGCACCACCAAGGAAGTCCCTGAAATGTAAGTCAATTTTTTAAAGGATAAATAAGCCTCTTGACAGCTTAAAAATCCAGGAATGTGTTTCTCAAATCCTTGGAAGCCATTCCTTTGAAATGTAAACATCAAGACATATGTTGCCTCTGCCCTCCCCAGCATCTGTGGGAGGGGAGGAGTCTAAATCCTGGGGTGCCTAGTTCCAAACTGTAAAACTATGAGAAGTTTATTTTTCCATTAGAGAAAGCCATTAGCCACAGATGGTCACCCCAATTAACAAGTGAATGTTAGGTGAATTTTATGCGACAAATAGAGCTGTCAAGTCCTCTCGTCCTCTACTTGAGGATCAGCTGTAGTTTGTATCTTGAGAACATAGACGAGATAGATTTTATCTGCTTCGCCATCTAAGAAGGTGAGATTTCTTTCTGAATTTGCAATCTCTTTGGTGGATTGCTTGTGATACACATCACATTCTGGTTTAATGATTATTCACTAATAAAATTGTTTCTCTTCTACCTTTGTGGAGAGGTTTTCTAGGTTGGCAGGAAATTTTGTTTTCAGTTATATTTCTGCAACCACATACAATCTGTTATTAAATGCTAATTGCAAAGTAATTATCCCCGAGGTACTCAGAATCAACATTTTTTTTCCTCTCATGGGTAGATTGATAATCACAATGGAAAGGGGGTACTGGTTAGAGTTTAAACATGTATACAGAGGTCGATCCAGTTAGATCACTTCCACTTTCAGAGAAAAGTCAGGGTTGATGTTGCAAAGTAGCACTAGAAAACCCATGACACCAAAGCCACTGCATTTTTTGGTGTCTTGAGCCTCCAGGAAATAAATGTGTCTCCAGATTAGTTGTTAATTGCTTATTTTTACATGTTTTGTGGTGTGGTTTCCCCTCATTTGTCAATTGCAAGAAAGTGAAACCAAACTCCTGGGCATAAGAGCCTTTCTTTTCAGTCCCCATGACCTTCCCTGAGTTCCTAAGGGCAGACTTAAACAGTTGCTCATCAGGGAATGGAGGGAATGCAGACACAGGGAGGAACAGCCCAGAGACAATGGTGCAGCCTTGGGGCAGGTCCTGGTTCAGCCTCAAGGGATACACATAATGATACCTTTAAGCTCCTTATAGAACCAAAACCCCCAACAAATGGAAGATGTCAGCATTCTTCATTCCAGAGAAGACCACCTGAGGCCAGATTAAAGGAAACAGAGAAGCTCATCAAAAGATTACCTGAGGGCTTCCCTGCTGGCGCAGTGGTTGAGAGTCTGCCTGCTAATGCAGGGGACATGGGTTCGAGCCCTGGTCGGGGAGGATCCCACGTGCCGCGGAGCAGCTGGGCCTGTGAGCCACAACTGCTGAGCCTGCGCGTCTGGAGCCTGTGCTCCGCAGCAAGAGAGGCCGCGATGGTGAGAGGCCCGCGCGCCGCGATGAGGAGTGGCCCCCGCTTGCCGCAGCTGGAGAAAGCCCTCGCGCAGAAACGAAGACCCAACACAGCCATAAATAAATAAATTAATTAATTAATTAATTTTTAAAAAAAAGATTATCTGAGACCAGATTAAAGGAGTACATGCCCTACACACACCCAAATTCTATCAGCAACTCCACCGTTGAAACATTGCTATAAAACTCCTCACCAAACTCTCCTGGGTTGGGTCACATAGTTTTTTGAAGGGCAGGAGTCTGCTGTGTCCTGCTTTTCCTGGCAAAGCAATAAAGCTACTCTTTTCTACTTCATCCAAAACTCTTTCTTCAAGATTCGATTCGGCACCAGTGCACAGAAGAAGAGCTTTTGGCATCAAAAGGAGGGTGCCATGAATTGAAACTGAGTCCCCCATCGATGAAAAATTAATCAGTCCATCTAAGAAAGAAATGGAAACTTTTATTCAAGCCAAATTTGAAGATTGTAACATTGCAAGAGCATCTCAAAAAGCTGAGAACTGTTCCACCTGTTGGAAGTCAAGGCACAGTTATATAATTTTTTGAGACAGAGGGCTGTACATTAAATGATATATTATTGACCGTTTAAATAATCCAGGTCTAAGTGCCATGTGACACCTTATCTAGAAGGAATGTTATCTGTAAGGAGTTGTCCTGTTAATGCTAGGAGAATGTTGCTCTTTATGGTTGAGCAGGTATTCCTGCCGATGGGAGAGGATTTGGTTGATGCATAAATGCAAGTACACAATGCACAGTGAGGGCTAGAGGGAAGCCAAAGGGCAGAGAAAAATTTTTATGTTTAAATTTTTCTTGTCTTGCCATAAAATATAAATTTTATTTCACACCCTAAAACTGAGTTCCCATGCCGAGTTTATGGTTAATCTCTCTATCCAAAACTTTATTCCCTTTCTCGTCCCACCTTTGTTCCCTTTAAGACTGAGGAGTATCAAAGAAAAGGCGGGAGGGTTGAAATCAAGTAGGACCCTACAGAGTCGTCCTGGGTATGGAAGCCCCTCTGTGTCTCCTGTTTCTTGCTTGTAGAAAAAAGGCTTTAGTGTCCTAGGCCTTTGTGGAGTTCTGCAGAGCAGACTCAAACAGTTAATGATTAGAATAGTAGAGTCACAGGACTCCTAGTTCCCCCGGAACTGACGTAGATAACAATCTGATGCATATCTTTGAGTTGTTCTGCAGAAACTAAAACCCCTCACCCAGCACAGGATGGTGACTATATGCTGAACGCAAGCACGGAGACCCCAAACTGGTTGGACACAGTAGGGTGATGATTCCAGAAACATTACCCTGCTACTTCACCACCAACTAATCAGAAGAAGGTTCACGAGATGATTAGGCTTCCTATGACCCTCTCCCCTAACATTGTCTTTAAAGACCCTTGCCTAAAAGCCTTGGGGATTTCAGGTCTTTTGAGAATGAGCTACCCAATGTTCTTGCTTAGTGCCCTGCAAATAAACTCTATACTTTCCTTCACCACAAACCCAGCGTCAGTAGGTTGGCTTTGCTGTGCGTCTAGCCAGTGAACCAGAGTTTCCTTCAGTAACAGGGTCATCTCCAGGATATGGTGTAGATATTCACAAACATTAAGTTTAGGTTGGAAAAGTTTAGGTTGGAAAAGTTTAGGCCCCCAGCAAGCACTGTTGACCATAAAAAGCCATAAATGGGAGCAGAGCTGATCAGAGTTGGAGAAATGAAGCAGACCTCTCTCTGAGGTCTCCATCTCAACATCGAGACCCAGCATCACTCAATGACCAGCAAGCTACAGTGCTGAACACCCTATGCCAAACAACTAGCAAGACAGGAACACAGCCCCATCCATTAGCAGAGAGGCTGCCTAAAATCATAATAAGGCCACAGACACCCCAAAATACACCACCAGACGTGGACGTGCCCACCAGAAAGACAAGATCCAGCCTCATCCACCAGAACTCAGGCACTAGTTCCCTCCACCAGGAAGCCTACACAACCCACTGAACCAACCTTAGCCACTGGGGACAGATACCAAAAACAACGGGAACTACAAACCTGCAACCTGTGATAAGGAGACCCCAAACACAGTAAGATAAGCAAAAGGAGACGACAGAAAAACACACAGCAGATGAAGGAGCAGAGTCAAAACACACCAGACCTAACAAATGAAGAGGAAATAGGTAGTCTACCTGAAAAAGAATTCAGAATAATGATAGTAAAGATGATCCAAAATCTTGGAAATAGAATAGACAAAATGCAAGAAACATTTAACAAGGACGTAGAAGAACTAAAGAGGAATCAAGCAATGATGAAAAACACAATAAATGAAATTAAAAATACTCTAGATGGGATCAATAGCAGAATAACTGAGGCAGAAGAAAGGATAAGTGACCTGGAAGATAAAATGGTGGAAATAACTACTGCAGAGCAGGATAAAGAAAAAAGAATGAAAAGAACTGAGGACAGTCTCAGAGACCTCTGGGACAACATTAAACGCACCAACATTCGAATTATAGGGGTCCCAGAAGAAGAAGAGAAAAAGAAAGGGACTGAGAAAATATTTGAAGAGATTATAGTTGAAAACTTCCCTAATATGGGAAAGGAAATAGTTAATCAAGTCCTGGAAGCACAGAGAGTCCCATACAGGATAAACCCAAGGAGAAACACGCCAAGACACATATTAATCAAACTGTCAAAAATTAAATATAAGGAAAACATATTAAAGGCAGCAAGGGAAAAAAAACAAATAACACACAAGGGAATCCCCATAAGGTTAACATCTGATCTTTCAGCAGAAACTCTGCAAGCCAGAAGGGAGTGGCAGGATATACTTAAAGTGATGAAGGAGAAGAACCTACAACCAAGATTACTCTACCCAGCAAGGATCTCATTCAAATGTGATGGAGAAATTAAAACCTTTACAGACAAGCAAAAGCTGAGAGAGTTCAGCACTACCAAACCAGCTTTACAACAAATGCTAAAGGAACTTCTCTAGGCAAGAAACACAAGAGAAGGAAAACACCTACAATAACAAACCCAAAACATTTAAGAAAATGGGAATAGGAACATACATATCGATAATTACCTTGAATGTAAATGGATTAAATGCTCCCACCAAAAGACACAGGCTGGCTGAATGGATACAAAAACAAGACCCATATATATGCTGTCTACAAGAGACCCACTTCAGACCTAGAGACACATACAGACTGAAAGTGAGGGGATGGAAAAAGATATTCCATGCAAATGGAAATCAAAAGAAAGCTGGAGTAGCAATTCTCCTATCAGACAAAATAGACTTTAAAATAAAGACTATTACAAGAGACAAAGAAGGACACTATATAATGATCAAGGGATCGATCCAAGAGGAAGGTATAACAATTGTAAATATTTATGCACCCAACATAGGAGCACCTCAATACATAAGGCAAGTACTAACAGCCATAAAAGGGGAAATCGACAGCAACACAATCATAGTAGGGGACTTTAACACCCCACTTTCACCAATGGACAGATCATCCAAAATGAAAATAAATAAGGAAACACAAGCTTTAAATGATACATTAAACAAGATGGACTTAATTGATATTTATAGGACATTCCACCCAAAAACAACAGAATACACATTTTTCTCAAGTGCTCATGGAACATTCTCCAAGATAGATCATGTCTTGGGTCACAAATCAAGCCTTGGTAAATTTAAGAAAATTGAAATCGTATCAAGTATCTTTTCCGACCACAACGCTATGAGACTAGATATCAATTACAGGAAAAGATCTGTAAAAAATACAAACACATGGAGGCTACACAATACATTACTTAATAATGAAGTGATTACTGAAGAAATCAAAGGGGAAATGAAAAAATACCTAGAAATAAATGACAATGGAGATATGACGACCCAAAACCTATGGGACGCAGCAAAAGCAGTGCTAAGAGGGAAGTTTATAGCAATACAAGCCTACCTCAAGAAACAGGAAACATCTCGAATAAACAACCTAACCTTGCACCTAAAGCAATTAGAGAAAGAAGAACAAAAAAACCCCAAAGCCAGCAGAAGGAAAGAAATTATAAAGATCAGGTCAGAAATAAATGAAAAAGAAATGAAGGAAACAATAGCAAAAATCAATGAAACTAAAAGCTGGTTCTTTGAGAAGATAAACAAAATTGATAAACCATTAGCCAGACTCATCAAGAGAAAAAGGGAGAAGACTCAGATCAATAGAATTAGAAATGAAAAAGGAGAAATAACCACTGACACTGCAGAAATACAAAAGATCATGAGAGATTACTACAAGCAACTCTATGCCAATAAAATGGACAACCTGGAAGAAATGGACAGATTCTTAGAAATGCACAAACTGCCGAGACTGAACCAGGAAGAAATAGAAAATATAAACAGACCAATCACAAGCACTGAAATTGAAACTGTGATTAAAAACCTTCCAACAAACAAAAGCCCAGGACCAGATGGCTTCACAGGTGAATTCTATCAAACATTTAGAGAAGAGCTAACACCTATCCTTCTCAAACTCTTCCAAAATATTGCAGAGGGAGGAACACTCCCAAACTCATTCTACGAGGCCACCATCACCCTGATACCAAAACCAGACAAAGATGTCACAAAGAAAGAAAACTACAGGCCAATATCACTGATGAACATAGATGCAAAAATCCTTAACAAAATACTCACAAACAGAATCCAACAGCACATTAAAAGGATCATACACCATGATCAAGTGGGGTTTATCCCAGGAATGCAAGGATTCTTCAGTATACGCAAATCAATCAATGTGATACACCATATTAACAAATTGAAGGAGAAAAACCATATGATCATCTCAATAGATGCAGAGAAAGCTTTCGACAAAATTCAACACCCATTTATGATAAAAGCCCTGCAGAAAGTAGGCATAGAGGGAACTTTCCTCAACATAATAAAGGCCATATATGACAAACCCACAGCCAACATTGTCCTCAATGGTGAAAAACTGAAACCATTTCCACTAAGATCAGGAACAAGACAAGGTTGCCCACTCTCACCACTATTATTCAACATAGTTTTGGAAGTGTTAGCCACAGCAATCAGAGAAGACAAAGAAATAAAAGGAATCCAAATCGGAAAAGAAGAAGTAAAGCTGTCACTATTTGCAGATGACATGATACTATACATAGAGAATCCTAAAGATGCTACCAGAAAACTCCTAGAGCTAATCAATGAATTTGGTAAAGTAGCAGGATACAAAATTAATGCACAGAAATCGCTTGCATTTCTATACACTAATGACGAAAAATCTGAAAGTGAAATTAAGAAAACACTCCCGTTTACCACTGCAACAAAAAGAATAAGATATCTAGGAATAAACCTACCTAAGGAGACAAAAGACCTGTATGCAGAAAATTATAAGACACTGATGAAAGAAATTAAAGATGATACAAATAGATGGAGAGATATACCATGTTCCTGGATTGGAAGAATCAACATTGTGAAAATGACTCTACTACCCAAAGCAATCTACAGATTCAATGCAATCCCTATCAAACTACCACTGGCATTTTTCACAGAACTAGAACAAAAAATTTCACAATTTATATGGAAACACAAAAGACCCCGAATAGCCAAAGCAATCTTGAGAACGAAAAATGGAGCTGGGGGAATCAGGCTCCCTGAATTCAGACTATACTACAAAGCTTCAGTAATCAAGACAGTTTGGTACTGGCACAAAAACAGAAATATAGATCAATGGAACAGGATAGAAAGCCCTGAGATAAACCCACACACATATGGTCACCTTATCTTTGATAAAGGAGGCAAGCATATACAGTGGAGAAAAGACAGCCTCTTCAATAAGTGGTGCTGGGAAAATTGGACAGGTACATGTAAAAGTATGAAATTAGAACACTCCCTGACACCATGCACAAAAATAAACTCCAAATGGATTAAAGACCTAAGTGTAAGGCCAGACACTATCAAACTCTTAGAGGAAAACATAGGCAGAACACTCTATGACATACATCACAGCAAGATTCTTTTTGACCCAGCTCCCAGAGAAATGGAAATAAGAACACAAATAAACAAATGGGACCTAATGAAACTTAAAAGCTTTTGCACAGCAAAGGAAACCATAAACAAGACCAAAAGACAACCATCAGAATGGGAGAAAATATTTGCAAATGAAGCAACTGACAAAGGATTAATCTCCAAAATTTACAAGCAGCTTATGCAGCTCAATAACAAAAAAACGAACAACCCAATCCAAAAATGGGCAGAAGACCTAAATAGACATTTCTCCAAAGAAGATATACAGATGGCCTACAGACACATGAAAGAATGCTCAACATCATTAATCATTAGAGAAATGCAAATCAAAACTACAATGAGATATCATCTCACACCGGTCAGAATGGCCATCATCAAAAAATCTAGAAACAATAAATGCTGGAGAGGGTGTGGAGGAAAGGGAACACTCTTGCACTGTTGGTGGGAATGTAAATTGATACAGCCACTATGGAGAACAGTATGGAGGTTCCTTAAAAAACTACAAATAGAACTACCATACGACCCAGCAATCCCACTACTGGGCATATACCCTGAGAAAACCATAGGTCAAAAAGTGTCATGTACCACAATATTCATTGCAGCTCTATTTACAATAGCCAGGACCTGGAAGCAACCTAAATGTCCATCGACAGATGAATGGATAAAGAAGATGTGGCACATATATACAATGGAATATTACTCAGCCATAAAAAGAAATGAAATGGAGGTATTTGTAATGAGGTGGATGGAGTTAGAGTCTGTCATACAGAGTGAAGTAAGTCAGAAAGAGAAAAACAAATACAGTATGCTAACACATATATACGGAATCTAAGAAAAAAAAAAAAAGGCCATGAAGAACCTAGTGGCAAGACGGGAATAAAGACACAGACCTACTAGAGAATGGACTTGAGGATATGGGGAGGGGGTGGGGTGAGATGTGACAGGGTAAGAGAGTGTCATGGACATATATACACTACCAAATGTAAAATAGATAGCTAGTGGGAAGCAGCCGCATAGCACAGGGAGATCAGCTCGGTGCTTTGTGACCACCTAGAGGGGTGGGATTGGGAGGGTGGGAGGGAGGGAGATGCAAGAGGGAAGAGAAATGGGAACATATTGTATATGTATAACTGATTCACTTTGTTATAAAGCAGAAGCTAACACACTATTGTAAGGCAATTATACTTCAATAAAGATGTTTAAAAAAAAAAAAATAAATAAAAATAAAAATAAAAAAAAAAAAAAAAAAAAAAAGCTTTTGCACAGCAAAGGAAACCATAAACAAGATGAAAAGAAAACCCTCAGAATGGGAGAAAGTATTTGCCAATGAAGCAACTGACTAAAGGTTTAATCTCCAAAATATACAACAACTCATGCAGCTCAATATCCAAAAAACAAACAACCCAATCCAAAAAAGGGCAGAAGACCTAAAAAGATATTTCTCCAAAGAAGATATACAGATTGCCAACAAACACATGAAAGAATGCTCAACTTCACTAATCATTAGAGAAATGCAAATCAAAACTACAATGAGGTATCACCCCACACCAGTCAGAATGGCCATCATCAAAAAATGTACAAACAATAAATGTTACAGAAGGTGTAGAGAAAAGGGAACCCTCTTGCACTGTTGATGGGAACGTAAATTGATACAGCCACTACAGAGAACAGTATGGAGGTTCTTTAAAAAACTAAAAATAGAACTACCATATGACACAGCAATTCCTCTGTGGGCCATATACCCTGAGAAAACCATAATTCAAAAAGTGTCATGTACCACAATGTTCATCGTAGCTCTATTTACAATAGCCAGGACATGGAAGTAACCTAAGTGTCCTCTGACAGATGAATGGATAAAGAAGATATGGCACATATACACAATGGAATATTACTCAGCCATAAAAAGAAACGAAATTGAGTTATTTGTAGTGAGGTGGATGAACCTAGAGTCTGTCATACAGAGTGAAGTAAGTCAGAAAAAGAAAAACAAATACCGTATGCTAACACATTTATATGGAATCTAAAAAAAAAAAAAACAAAAGGTTCTGAAGACCCTAGGGGCAGGACAGGCATAAAGACGCAGACGTAGAGAATGGACTTGAGGACACTTGGAGGGGGAAGGGTAGCTGGGACGAACTGAGTGAGTGGCATGGACATATATACACTACCAAATGTAAAATAGATAGCTAGTGGGAAGCAGCTGCATCACACAGGGTGATCAGCTCAGTGCTTTGTGACCACTTAGAAGGGTGGGATAGGGAGAGTGGGAGGGAGACACAAGCAGGAGGAGATATGGGGATATATATATATATGTATAGCTGATTCACTGTTATAAATCAGAAATTAACACACCATTGTAAAGCAATTATACTCCAATAAAGATGTTAAAGAATAAATAAATAAAGTACAAATCAGGATAAAGTCTACCATCCATATGTCTCTAAATAGGGAAGAGAAAATACATTTACAGTACATATATGTATTTATTGAAAAAAATTTGCATCTAAGTTGGCCCATGCACTTCAATCCTGTGTTGTTCATGGGTCAACAGTATTTCAAAAAATATTCTGAAATTGCTAGAGATGTTTATAATTTTATTGGAGACTGGGATTTATATTTTGTTATGAACTTCTTATATAATGCTTATAAAAGGATAGAAACACATGGAAAGTAATATTATTAAAATTGCATAAGAAATCTGAAAAAAAATGGAAAAGCAAACATATATTGTTTTAGGGTTCCATTAAATATAAATTATATGCTTTTAAAAAAAGCCCAGATAGAAACACAAAAATGTTAACAGTGGTTGTCTTCTGCTAGAGGAAATATTCATATTGTTTTGCATTTCTAAAATTCCTATAATTATCATGGGAAAATAAATGTGACAAAGTCATAAGTTATAGATCTTTTCTTCTCCCCTAGTTTTTGTTTTGTATTCCAATTAATAGGCTCCTGGAAATGCAGATCTACTAGTGATATACGTTACTAAGACACCAGGAGGTTTTTTTTTGTTGTTGCTTGTTTTCTGTTTTCTTTTATGGATAACAGTAACAAGCTATTGATGAAGAATGGCTTGCCTTTAGTTTCTGTGAGATACTCCAAGCTCAGCATTTGGAATACCCTTTTGTTTAATTTTCAGTGTGTGCCACTTTTATTTCTTCACCTAAACTTTATGCTACTTGAAGGCTCAGAGGAATGGAGGTTACGAATTTGCTTCAAACCAAACAGTATTAGTAAGTGGGAAATGCCAGGACTCTCCCCAGTTCTCCCCAGTCATATCATCTCCTTTTTTGTTCCCCACATTTATTATTATTTTTTTTATTGTGTAGTCTCTGTGGTATTTGCCTTATTAGGGACTAGGTCCCTAATTCACAGACACACATGCTTTATCCATGCTTAACAATTTGTGAAGGAGGTTTGGACCTCTAAAAAAATCACAGTATCTACCTCAGCTTTCCTTTGGGGGCTGGAAACAATTTTATTGATGTCGCTATTATTTTTCTGTGTATGTATTGGAAAATAAAGTGATGCATCTCTTCTGGTCATTTGAGATTGTAAATATTCCTTTAAGAGAAGTTATTTCCAAACTGCATATGTGACAGGAAAATACTGGCTTCTAACTGAACCCCAGCCTAATACATGGGTGCTACTTTATATTCCAATCAAGTAAAAATCTAGGGAAGTATGTGCCAAAATGCCAAATCGAATCATTTGGTTAATAAATACTATATAATCTTTCAAAAGTAAATTGTTACAAATTAGAGATCTTGAGGGTGATCTAAATAAGAAAGCAAAATTTGAAGGATTTGTAAGGTCAGGATGGATATGGGTGACTGAAAAATTTATTCCCCATGGAAACCAATTCTGCAAATATTCATCAGGTATTAGAATTGGTGCTTTTATATATATTCTCTTCTAACAACTCTGCAAAGTGGCTATTATTATTCCATCTCGTGGAAAGAAACTAAATTTCAGTGGGGTTAAGTGGCTGTCTCCATTCACATAGGTATTAAGTTTTAGACCTGAATTCAAATACCTTTCTGACACAAAAAATATGACATGAGAATTGAGGCTTAGTATCCAAAACATCTGCGCCTGTGACTAAAGTAGTAGTATATAGCTATGAGATATATTAAATTCCTAAATGATGGCAGTAGCAATGGAGAAGATAAAAGTATATTAAATGTGACACCCAATGACGTGATACTTAACCACACACCGAACTATTTTTTCCCACAGAACTCTGAGTTTCAGCGTAGAGCACCATCTATCTGTTTAATCCAAATAGAAAATTAATCACACAAACGAGAATATTCTAAGTCTTTCTTAATTCTTCTCATTGATAACTCTTCCTCATGCATTCCACCAGCAAGTCTTTAATACTGTATTTCCAAAATATAGGCTTCCCACATTATATGAGTCAAAAGCATCCTTGACAAAGAGTTGAATAGTTGAATTTTGGATTGTGAGGGCTTATATTCTGTTTAATCATTTTTAAAAGGGAAATAATGATGCAGGGCCAGCTTATCCCAAGACCCCAACTGATTTTGCCAGCAAAACACCTGAAAATATCCATATAACGATTATTCTATGATAAATATTGAACACATTTCCTTTCTTTTGTACACAGGGAAACATTGCATTCATGATAGATTGGGATCAGTCCACTCCCATGCTTAGATTTTTAGGTTTAAGCTGTATTTTATCCTGTCAAACTTTCTCCTAACGTGTGAGCCTTTCTGTGGCTTTTAGTCTTGCTTTCTTCGCTGACTTTTGAAAGTGCCTAAAAGATTGTTTTACATTTTATTAATGAACAACGTATTTGAAGAATCAAGCACAAGACTAATTTCGATGGGTAGGACAGCGGCACTCTGTGTGTAGGGCATCTCCATACTACCCCCAAAGACGTTCGCAGTCCGACGCTTTGATGATCATAGACTGGGTGGCATAACGAGAGAAATTTCTTACAGTTCTGAAGGCTGCTGAGATCAGGGTGCTGGCATGCTCGGTTTCTGGGGAGAGCCCTCTTCCTGGCTTCTAGATGGCCACCTTCTCACTGTATCCTCACGTGACATTTCTTCTGTGTACAAGGGGAGACAGAGCAAGCCCTGGTTTCTCTTCTTCTTCTTATAAGGACTCCATTGCCTTTAGATTAGGGATCCACCCTCATAACGTCAATTAACCTTAATACCTCCGCAAAGGCCCCGGCTCCAAATACAGTCACCTGGAGGTTAAGGATTCAACATATAAACTTTGAGAGACACAAACATTTTGTCTATAACTTTTTGCCCCTGGCTCAGCAAAACTCGTGTTCTTCTCAGATATAAAATACATTCATTCCATCCCAACAGACCCAAAAGTCTATCTCATTTCAGCATCAACTTTAAAGTTTAAACTCTGAAGTCTCATCTAAATGTCATCTAAATCAGACATGGGAGAGGGTCGAGGTCTGACTCATCCAGAGTCTAAATTCCTGTATAGCTGCGAAACTCTGAACCCAGAAAAGTAAGATGCTTCTATAATACAATGGGGGCACGGGAATAGGATAGATATACCCATTTCAAATGGAAGAACTTAGAAAGAAAAAAAGGGTGACATGTCCCCAAAAACTCCAAAAATGAGTCAGGCAAATTCCACTGGATCTTAAGGTTGGGGAATGGTTCTCTTTTGTCTGATGATCTGCCCTCCAGGCAAACCGACTGGGGCGGCAGCCTTACCCTCCCAGCTCAGCCTGGTGGCCCTGCCCCTTCAGCTCTCTGCAAGGGTTTTGCTCATGATGCTGCCTGATTTGTTTCTGTAGCCCCAGGAAACAAATACAATGGCAAATTGATGTATCAAAGGAATTCAATGGGGAATGAAGGTCATTTCAACAAATGGTGCTAGAACAACTGGATATATTTATATATATATGTATATTTATATATATTCATATTTATATATTTACATATAAAATTATCATGCTTACCTCGCACAATAAATAAAATTATTGAAGTGGTAAAGTTAAAGGTAAAGGTAAAGTTACAAAGACTCCAGAAGAAGTAACAGGGTGTAATCTTTGTTACTTTGATGTAAGCAAAGCTATCTTAGGTAGGATATAAAAAACACACACTATAAAAGGATAAATTTAACTTCACTTCCATGAAATTTAAAACTTCTGCTTTTTTTGTGTTATTTTATTTTATTTTTTATTGGAGTATAGTTGCTTTACAATGTTGTGTTAGTTTCTGCTGTACAATGAAGTTAATCAGCTATATGTATACATATATCCCCTCCCTCTTGGACCTCCCTCCCCACCATCCCACCCATCTAGGTCATCACAGAGCTTGGAGCTGAGCTCCCTGTGCTATACAGCAGGTTCCACTAGCTGTCTATTTTACACATGGTAGTGTATTTATGTCAAAACTAATCTCCCAGTTCATCCCACCCTCCCCTTCCCCTACCCTGTGTCCACACATCCATTCTCTACATCTGCATTTCTATTCTTGCCCTGAAAATAGGTTCATCTGTACCATTTTTCTAGATTCCACATACATGTGTTAATATATGATATTTGTTTTTCTCCTTCTGACTTTTTTCACTCTGTATGACAGACTCTAGGTTCATCCACATCTCTACAAATGACCCAATTTCATTTCTTTTTATGGCTGAGTAATATTCCATTGTATATATGTACCACATCTTTTTTTTTTTTTAAAACATCTTTATTGGAGTATAACTGCTGTACAATGGTGTGTTAGTTTCTGCTTTATAACAAAGTGAATCAGTTATACATATACATATGTTCCCATATCTCTTCCCTCTTGCGTCTCCCTCCCACCCTCCCTATCCCACCCCTCTAGGTGGTCACAAAGCACCGAGCTGATCTCCCTGTGCTATGCGGCTGCTTGCCACTAGCGATCTA
The DNA here is from genome assembly GCF_009873245.2 of Balaenoptera musculus. NCBI lineage: Eukaryota > Metazoa > Chordata > Mammalia > Artiodactyla > Balaenopteridae > Balaenoptera > Balaenoptera musculus. Next base: position 16,817,959 of record NC_045787.1, on the reverse strand, counting down.
TTTTACGTTTGGTAGTGTATATATGTCCATGCCACTCTCTCACTTTGTCTCAGCTTCCCCTTCCCCTTCCCCGTATCAAGTCCATTCTTTAGTAGGTCTGTGTTTTTATTCCTGTCTTGCCCCTAGGTTCTTCATGACCTTTTTTTTTTTTTTTAGATTCCATATATATGTGTTAGCATACAGTATTTGTTTTTCTCTTTCTGACTTACTTCATTCTGTATGACAGACTCTAGGTCCATCCACCTCACTACAAATAACTCAATTTCATTTCTTTTTATGGCTGAGTAATATTCCATTGTACATATGTGCCACATCTGCTTTATCCATTCATCTGTTGATGGACACTTAGGTTGCTTCCATGTCCTGGCTATTGTAAACAGAGCTGCAATGAACATTTTGGTACATGACTCTTTTTGAATTATGGTTTTCTCAGCATATAAGTCCTGTAGTGGGATTGCTGGGTCATATGGTAGTTCTATTTTGGGTTTTTTAAGGAACCTCCATACTGTTCTCCATAGTGGCTGTATCAATTTACAAACCCACCAACAGTGCAAGAGGGTTCCCTTTTCTCCACACCCTCTCCAGCATTTATTTTTTGTAGATTTTTTGATGATGGCCATTCTGACCAGTGTGAGGTGATACCTCATTGTAGTTTTGATTTGCATTTCTCTAATAATTAGTGATGTTGAGCATCTTTTCCTGTGTCTCTTGGCCATCTGTATGTCTTCTTTGGTGAAATGTCTAGTTAGATCTTCTGCCCATTTTTTGGTTGGGTTGTTTGTTTTTTTGATATTGAGCTGCATGAGCTGTTGTCTATTTTGGAGATTAATCCTTTGCCCATTGCTGCATTTGCAAATATTTTTTTCCCATTCTGAGGGTCGTCTTTTCGTCTTCTGCTTTTTGAAGGACACAATTTAGAAAAATGATAAATGACAAAGCAAGATGCCAAATTTGGATAATATTTAAAATCTACATGCCCTACAAAGGATTTGTAACCAGAATACATTAAAACAGACACACAACTCATAACTCAGTAAGAAGGCAAACAGCACAATTAAAACCTCATGAACTTCCAGCTACTGTCTAGAATATAAAAATCTGAAAAGAATGTAGATTCCACACTACCAAAAACTAAAAAGTGTGAGAGCCACCTGTCTACACTGGCAGGATCAGCCTGGGGCACTGAAATGGGAGAGGAGACCCCATCACTTGAAGCTGAAGGGGAAACAGCATCGGCCCCTGGGCCTGTGGTCCGAGTGGCAGTCCCGCTGACCCCTGAATCAACGTTAGGGTTGGGACTTCAACATATAAACTTGGGGGGAATACAAACATTCAGTCCACACCTGCAAATTCAAATTCTGTCTAGTCCTTTCTCAACAGCTATTGTGAATTTGAACTACCATTGTTTCAAATTTGTTACAGGGACTATTCAGAGCATCAGAGTTCAGACAGCCAGGAATACCAATATAGCTACAGTGTATGCACTTCTCTCCATGTCTCTCTATCATATGGATGAACGCATCGTCCTCCAAACTGGTCTCTGCAATACTTGAACTTATCAATGACTTCCCATTTAATTAAAGAAGATATTGTGAGTCCTTACATGTAACATCCTTAACAGGATCGAGCTTCCCCTGCTTGTTTCTGCAGCCCCACTTTCTGCTTGGCCGCGCTGCCCTTCTTCTATTTGATTTACTCCTTCAGTCACAAACTGATTCTGTAACTTTGTCTTTGCATGTTCTTTTCCCTTCACCAGAAGCACCATTTCCTTTACTGTACGTGGCTGACTCTCTCTGTATTCAGTTCTCAGAACGCTTATCCCTGCCCGCATATCAAGATGAGCAGCCTCCCACCTACTCACGCACATACCTGTATTCCCCACTCCTTCACCCCCCTTCTTTTTGTAACCGTGATTTTGTGCAATTACTTTTTTCTTCTACTTTAAAGTGAAGATACCTACAACACCTGTTTTATTAACTGCTTTATTTCCAGTGCTTATTACAGAAAAGCTGACACATAATACTTATTCAATAAATATTTAATAAATAAAGAAGGAATGAATGGATTAAATATTTAGCAGGTAGGTTGTATAGCACTTGGTTGTTAATTTTATGTAGTGGTGAAATGAAAACAGCTTAGCATAAAAAAGATTAGGATCCAAATGAATGTGCCCATCAGTATGGTTGATGAAGATATTTAACAGGCTAAAATTTAAGATGACTGCTGGGAATTTTTAGGAGATGAGTTCGGATAGCACAGTGTATGCTCTGACAGTTGGGTTTGCTCTTTTTTGTAATGCAAGTGCCTGATCTAAGTTTTGATTGCAGAGACATCCACTTCAAAGATGGGTTGTCTGAATAAACACCTTGCAGCCACATTAGCAGATGAAGAGCCAGGCCAGCCCTTTGAAGCTCCTTTGTTTTAGAGATCTTGGTTGATTCTTATAACTGACTACTTGGAACACTTGTTTTTTCTCTTCCCTCTTTAAATACCCATGCTTGTGTTTGAAGTTCACCAAGAAAAATGAGCCCAAGAAACTGTAGGACACCACCCTCACCTCCAACAGAAGCAGAACCCCACAGCCTACTCTCTCTCTCTGTCTCTCCCTGTGACCTCACTGTGTGGTCCAGATGTGTCATGTAATTTCCAGGACTTGTAAGTCATAAACTTTTTTCTTTCAGAGTTTCCTGATGGTTATTGCAAAGGGCATCTTGCAATCATAATAAGAACCACAAGGGCCAATCCGGCCGCAACACTGGTTATGTTTAAGTTGAGACTGGCACAAAACAAATAGGTAAAGCAGAGCAGGAGGATTTTAAAACATGCCTGAGAGGATTAACCAGCATTATCAGCCTTTAAAAAATAATACCTACTAATTATGTGTACTTATTATTATTATCAGGTATTGAGTTAATATATTATGCCATTTTTACAATGATAGTCCTATGTTTGGTTTTATATTTCTTGTATAGACAAAAAAGTTGACATTCATAGAGGTAAAGTGACTTTCCCCAGGTCCTAGATCTGGAAAAGGTACAGTTTCCTGAATCTTGGGTCCAAATTTTATACACTTTAGCTCTAAACTATAATTGGCAGGAGTGAGGACTTGAAAAATGAAATAAGATTAGACTGGAAGCATTATTTTGAAATATTAATAAAGTAGCAATAACAGTTCAGAATGTAAAAAGTATTGTCAAATTATCTCATTGGCTCCTCAGACCAGTCCTATTAGAGAAACGGGAATAGTGACTAGGAAAAAGAGCTAATCAGGATTCTGACTTTTTTATTACAATTCTCCTACCTACTACCACTGATGGTTCCAAAGGATGATATATTTTAAATAAAATTGAGCTTTATTGGGATTTGGAGCTTTGCCATTCCCTGTTTACCTGAAATGTACTAAAATAAAAATGTGAGTATTCAACTGATGGGAAGAGTGGTGCCAGAGTCTTACCTCAGAGCACATCAAAATCACCATGGGAACAAAAAAATAATGAGATCTGTGATCCCTACCCTAAGCAATTCTGTAAAACATTTTGAGGTATAGTAAAACTCAAAATATATTAATAATAAATAAATATGAGGTTTCTGTTTCAACCAATCTGCAGAGCTAATGACAGATTTGTGACAAGCTTATTTGGCTTATTCCGTGATCCTTTTTTCAGCTCCATATCCTACTTAACATTTGGCATTCTATTGCAGAAAAAAAAAAAGGATCATAGAAATGACCCGTGGAGCATTTATTTCTGTCTACATTTATATGTAGACGGTCCCTGACTTATGATGGTTCGACTTAAGATTTTTTTTTTTTAAAGCGATCTTTCTCTGTTTCTTCCCAAGAGTTACAACTTTTTTTTTTTTAATTAATAACTACTTTATTTATTTATTTATTTATTTATTTTTTAAACTGTGTTGGGTCTTTGTTTCGTGCGAGGGCTTTCTCTAGTTGCGGCAAGCGGGGGCCACTCTTCATCGCGGTGCGCGGGCCTCTCACTATCGCGGCCCCTCCCGTTGCGGAGCACAGGCTCCAGACGCACAGGCTCAGTAGTTGTGGCTCACGGGCCCAGTTGCTCCGCGGCATGTGGGATCTTCCCAGACCAGGGCTCGAACCCGTGTCCCCTGCATTAGCAGGCAGATTCTCAACCACTGCGCCACCAGGGAAGCCCCGACTTAAGATTTTTCAACTTTACAATGGTGTGAAAGCAACACACATTCAGTAGAAACTGTACTTCAAATTTCGAATTTTGATCTTTTCCTGGGCTACTGATATGTGGTAAACAAGGCCCTTTCACGATGCTGGGCAATGGTAGTAAGCCACACCTCCCAGTCGGCCTCACCATCCCGAGGGCAAACAACTAATACACTTGATACATTTACAGCCATTCTGTACCCATACACCCATTCTGTTTTTCACTATCCAGTTTAAGCATTCAATAAATTACATGGGATGTTCGGCACTTTATTATATATAAAGTAGGCTTTGTGTCAGAAGATTTTGCCTAACTGTAGGCTAATGTATGTGTTCTGAGTGTGAGTTTGTCTAGGATAAGCTATGTTTGGTAGGTTAGGTGTATTAAATGCATTTTGACTTACCAATATTTTCAACTTACGATGGGTTTATCAGGATGTAACCCCACTGTAAGTCAAACAAGATCTATATATAATCCCTTTATTTCTCATATTAGAAATGATGCCCCCAATTATGATGCCTGATTTTGTCTTTGTTGTCTATTTCACCCTTGAATTATATAATTTTGAATGTCATGGCAATAGTAAGTAGACAAGATATTGATATTCTTTTTTATTAACAGATATATGAGAATAGTAAAGATTAAAATTTTATGTATTAATTCAGAAACTATTTGTTGAACACTGCAGTACATACTGGGAATACAAGGTCAAATAATATGTGATCCATATCATTAAGAGTCAAATTTTATTAAAATAAAATTCCATTTAAGTGTAGCAGGTTATATCAAAGTACTAACAGTATTCAGTGCAGGTGCTATTGGAGGAAAATTGCAGGATAGAATTCATATCTAAGAACTGAATTGGTAGGGACTTCCCTGGTGGTCCAGTGATTAAGACTCTGTGCTCCCAATGCAGGGGGCATGGGTTTGATCCCTGGTCAGGGAACTAAGATCCTGCATGCCGCATGGCGCAGCCAAAAAAAAAAAAAAAAGAACTGAATTGGTAGAATTGGTAGGATTAGAAATGGTATCTGAGGCAGAGAAATCATGGGCTTTGACATCAAAGTCATACAGCTAGTTATTGGTACAATAAAAATTAGTAGTCACTTCTTATGAATTTAAATCCAAGATTTCTTATGTATTAATTTTTATGGACTTAGAAGTTTGTTACAGTGGTTTACATGATAAAGCCGGAGAAAAGTAGTTTAAGTGGCAAAGGAGAAAGAAATCCTCAAAGAACATTCTACAGATAAAAGAGACAAGGCTTTGTGACCTATGGAGAGGACAATGGAGAGGGAACAGAAAAAAATGAATCTGAAGAATCAAGCCTGATTAATGAAAAAAATCTCTTTTTACACCTGAACTTGGGTGGGAGATTGGCTATTAGGGAGAAATTGTTTCTTGCCTTCAAAATGCCATCATTTAAGTAATCCATCTGTATGTTCAAAGTAGATTGCAAAAAATCAACTGAAAAATTCATTTGTGTTTTAATCATTAACTCAATCTATTGTTGCTACTAACAAGGCACCAATAAAAACATTGTTTCTCCACCCAGGTTTTGAACTAATTGACAGACAAAAGAAGGAGGTTTAGATGAAGATCAAAATATCTAACAGTAAATAAACAGTGCCTAATTAGAGAATGCAAGCCTAAAATCACTTCCTGACCCCGAACCCTAGGATTAGACAGACTCACCCACCCAATGGCAGGATGGCACCTTCTTCCAAAGAGGAAAAAGATAAAGCTCAATTGATATCTGTAGTTACTTTTTCCCAAAATGTATCAATTAGATAAGTCACTGCCCTCTCTCAGGGGCAGAGAGAGCCTAGGGGCATAATCAGAGAAAATTCTCTATAAACCAGACTATGTCCAATATTTCTGTGATATCTCTGACTTTTTATCACTTTTGTCTACAAAAAATAGAAAATGTGTTAATCATTAAGTTGTTGATCATCCCACTGAATAAAAGTTCTGGAGGAAGGTGGTTACAGAGTATTTAAGTCCATAGCTTAAAAATAGCAAAATCTACATTCCTTTGATTCTCTTGGGTTGACTCTCTTAAGTTAACATGGTTCCAATAGAGCTGCCCCTGTTCCAAGTCTTCTTTTGACAGCATCCATTACCCCAAAGCAAGCAAGTGGTATTTTAGGTTTCTCCACTTTTACTTAAATATGTTAGTATAATCTTTCCCAGAAGTCTCATGTCAGATGTCTTCTGATGTCTTATTTGGTCATCCTCCCAACCCTAAGCTAATAATAAATAAAGCAGAGTGGAATTAAACTCTGAAAACCATCAGAATTTATCCCCTGGAACTGTTGGAGGAAACCATCATTCCTGGGCTCATTGTTGAAAAGGGGAAAAAAGTCAGAGATACTTTGGCAAAAAAGTTAAGAGATTAAATAATGCTTGTCAAGTAATCTTTTCCTTCCCAACCCCCATTCATTTGCCTTCTTACAATGGAGATTTAAGTTTTTGGAATAAGTGTCATATTATTAATTTATGGATGAAGTGAAATGCTGAAGTCTGCAAATATTTTCATGCAAATGCATATCATTAATATAATTCGACTTTAGGTTATGTTGAATTTTTCTAACATAAATGAAAACTGAAACATAATCAAAAATCAATTTAACCAACTAATCAAACAGAATCGCTGAGAAAAGTAACATTACCTACAACAACTGAACTCTTTGTTCATTCTATATTTTATGAACAAAGTCTTTTTCCTTTTCTTTCAGCCATATAAAACAAGCATCTAATATAAAATAAAAACTTCTTTGTAGTGTATTAAAATAATATTTTAAATATTAAAATAAAGATCTACAACTGAAATCCTCTATTTTTTACATAAGGAACCAGCAAAAATTCTCACACACATTATAGTAAAATGAAACACAGCTATTAATTAATTAGCAAAACAATACATTATGACTGATTATAATATCAGACTAAGGAACAGTATGGTAGCTAGTTTCAACCTTCAAGTGTACATTTAAAAAAAAATAATGATCACATTTTGACTTAAAAAAATCTTTTGCAGTATGTATTTAATTGGTATGTTTTAAATAGGATGTTGCAAATGTTCAGAATACCATGTGGTCAGATGATTACCACAGCTCTGTGGTTCTTAATTACCCATATGAAGGCCAAATGAATCAGTAGTCAAATGGGGGCAATTATCACATTTATAGAAGAACATGACTCTCTGGATGGAGTTTTCTGCAAGCCTCATTTGCTATTACAAAGTAAGTAGTAGAGCATTTCAATACAAATGAGAATAGGAGGATGCAGTATAAACTAAATGTCATCAGTTTGGGGGACGGAGAAAATACGGTAGAGAGTCACAATTTTTCAAAGTTTATTTTGGCAAATTTCTGGATGTAGAAAAGGTGAAGCTTGAAATCAAAATAAAAGCAATTTCATACTGAAAGGCTTATTTATGGGAACTGAAACTGCTGGTGGTATAGATTCCACTAAGATCTATCATTTCATTAAGGCACAAGGAAGGAAGGAAAGTTCAGAGGTCTGCCAAATGAAAATGGTCATCTTTGTAGCTTGGCTGTACTGAATATATTGACATGGAGAAGATTTTCTGTCTGGAGCAGCTGTAAAAATGCAGCCCCATGTCCCAGATGTCCAGCTGAATAGACTCTATGGCAATTGGCATACATGCATGCAGTTAGAAATCAAATAGAAATACATGCTTTTTCTTCTAATAATTATGCTTTGCTATTAGTCAAGAGTAATGACTCTCAGCAGCACTGTTTCAGTAGAGTTATAAAGATTAGAAACATAATTGACTTATTGATGCCTTGGACGCCCCAAAACTTCTCATGAGTCAGTATATTCAATGTCTAATTATAGGCAATGATAATTCTTTTCCTGTGACATGTCTCAACGGTGGTTTGGATTCTAAAAGCAAATAAAAGGACTAGGAATAGCTCCATGACTCACTTTTTAAAATGAATGTCTCTTTTCCTATGGAGCAGGCGAACTTTCCTAAATAGCCACCGGTACCAGATGCTATTTGATTAAACTTAGGAGAAGTTTATCTCATATCTACATGTCAAAAACTCAGTGAAATGAATACCTCCCTTTATAATACCAGAAAAAAAATCCAAACTCAAACACAAACACAAACAAACATACACACCACACAAACACTCCACCACCCACCACCAAGAGCAAGAATTAGGAATGAGAAATATCAATAAATATAAATAAATATGTAAATAAATAAATACAAATCTGTATTGACATACATCCCTGTCAATGAATACACAAATCCTTGAGAAAGTAGGAGATCTGTCAGTGTACACAAGAAAACAAGATGCAAAGGGAATCGAGGTTCTAAAAACAATAAAACCATTCAGATTTTATGCCATCGAGGGTCTGCATTTTTGTCAAACCACCTAACCTTATTATATTCCTCCCTCTCCCCTCTCCCCATCTTTATATCTCTTTCTTCCTTTCTTTTCATTTTTATTTTTTTAAAAAAATTTTAATGGAGTATAGCTGATATACAATGTTGTGTTAGTTTCAAGGTGTACAGCAAAGTGAATCTGTTATACATATACATATATCCACTCTTTTTTAGATTCTATTCCCATGTAGATCATTACAGAGTATTGAATAGAGTTCCCTGTGCTATACAATAGGTCATTATTAGTTATCTATTTTATATATAGTAGTGTGTATATGTCAATCTCAATCTTCCAATTTTTCCCTCCCCCCCCTTACACCCTGGTAACCATAAGTTTGTTTTCTACATCTGTAACTCTATTTCTGTTTTGTAGATAAGTTCATTTGTACCCTTTTTAAGGATTCTTCATATGATATTTTTCTTTCTCTGTCTGACTTACTTCACTCAGTATGACAATCTCTGGGTGCACCCATGTTGCTGCAAATGGCATTATTTCATTCTTTTTTTATGGCTGAGTAATATTCCATTGTATATATGTATCACAACTTCTTTATCCATTCCTCTGTTGATGGATATTTCAGTTGCTTCCATGTCCTGGCTATTGTAAATAGTGCTGCAGTGAACATTGGGGAGCATGTATCTTCTCGAATTAGAGTTTTCTCCTGATATATGCCCAATAGTGGGATTGCTGGGTCATATGGTAGCTCTATTTTTAGTTTTTTAAGGAACCTCCCCATACCGTCCATAGTGCCTCTCCATAGTGGCAGTACCAGTTTACATTTCCAGCAACAGTGTAGGAGGGTTCCCTTTTCACCACACCCTCTCCAGCATTTATTTCTTCTAGATTTTTTGATGATGGCCATTCTGACTTGTGTGAGGTGATACCTCATTATAGTTTTGATTTGCATTTCTCTAATAGTTAGTAATACTGAGCATCTTTTCATGTGCCTCTTGGCCAACTGTATGTCTTCTTTGGAGAAATGTCTATTTAGATATTCTGCCCATTTTTTGATTGGGTTGTTCGGTTTTTTGTTTTTGTTTTTTTTGATATTGAACTGCATGAGCTGTTCAACAAAATACTAGCAAATAGAGTCCAACAGCACATTAAAAGGATCATACACCATGATCAATTGAGATTTATCTCAGGGATGCAAAGATTTTTCAATATTTTCAAATCAATCAGTGTGATACACCACATCAACTAATTGAAGAATAAAAACCATATGTATATAATCATCAAAATAGATGCAGAAAAAGCTTTTGACAAAAGTTGTAATCTATTTATGATAAACACTCTCCAGAAAGTGGGCATAGAGGGAACCTACCTCAACATAATAAAGACCATATACGACAAACCCACAGAAAACATCGTCAATGGTGAAAAACTGAAAGCATTTCCTCTAAGATCAAGAACAAGACAAGGATGTCCACTCTCACCACTTTTTTTTTAAAATTAATTAATTAATTAATTAATTTTTGGCTGTGTTGGGTCTTTGTTTCTGTGCGAGGGCTTTCTCTAGTTGCGGCAAGCGGGGCCACTCTTCATCGCGGTGCACGGGCCTCTCACTATTGCGGCCTCTCTTGTTGCAGAGCACAGGCTCCAGATGCGCAGGCTCCGTAGTTGTGGCACATGGGCTTAGTTGCTCCGCGGCATGTGGGATCTTCCCAGACCAGGGCTTGAACCCGTGTCCCCTGCATTGGCAGGCAGATTCTCAACCACTGCGCCACCAGGGAAGCCCCACTCTCACCACTTTTATTCAACATAGTTTTGGAAGTCCTAGCCGCGGCAATCGGAGAAGAAAAAGAAATAAAAGGAATCCAAATTGAAAAGGAAGAAGTAAAACTGTCACTCTCTGCAGATGAAATGTTACTATACATAGAAAATCCTAAAGATGCGACCAGAAAACTACTAGAACTCATCATTCAATTTGGTAAAGTTGCAGGATACACAGTTAATACACAAAAATCTCTTGCATTCCTATACACTAACAATGAAAGATCAGAAAGAGAAATTAAGGAAACAATCCCATTTACCACTGCATCAAAAAGAATAAAATACCTAGGAATAAACCTACCTAAGGAGGCAAAAGACCCGTAATCAGAAAACTATAAGATACTGATGAAAGAAATCAAAGATGACACAAACAGATGGAGAGATATACCATGTTCTTGGATTGGAAGAATCAATATTGTGAAAATGAATATACTACCCAAAGCAATCTACAGATTCGATGCAATCCCTATCAAATTACCAATGGCATTTTTCACAGAATTAGAAATTTTTACACTTTGTATGGAAACACAGAAGACCCAAAATAGCCAAAGCAATCTTGAGAAAGAAGAATGGAGCTGCAGGAATCAGACTCCCTGACTTCAGACTATACTACAGAGCTACAGTAAGCAAAACTGTATGGTTCTGGCTCAAAAACAAAGATATAGATCAATGGAACAGGATAGAAAGTCCAGAAATAAACCCCTGCATCTATGGTCACCTAATCTATGACAAAGTAGGTAAGAATAAACAATGGAGAAAATACAGTCTCTTCAATAAGTGGTGCTGGGAAAACTGGACAGCTACATGTAGAAGAATGAAATTAGAACACTTCCTAACACTATACACAAAAGCAAACTCAAAATGGATTAAAGACCTAAATGTAAGGTCAGATACTATAAAACTCTGGAGGAAAACATAGGCAGAACACTCTGTGTTATAAATTGCAGCAAGATCTTTTTCAATCCATCTCCTAGAGTAATGAAAATAAAAACAAAAATAAACAAGTGCGACCTAATTAAACTTAAACTTAAAAGCTTTTGCACAGAAAAGGAAACCATAAATGAAAAGACAACCCTCAGAATGGAGAAAATATTTGCAAATGGAACATCCATTTCTTTTTAATTATACCAAAATAGGGTCATATGATCTAATGTCTTTGTAATGACCATCTTCTTGGTGCAGATGTAACCACTCAAGGGTTGATTGTCTCCATCACTACATGGTTTGTGATTCCAATAATTGCACAACTCTCCCAATCATAGTAAAACACTGATAATTTCCACAAGAAAAATACAGCAGAAGTATATTGAGACAGCCAGAATTAAGAATAGTTATTAAGTACTCTCTTTATAGGACTAAAACTCAAAAGAAGCATTTATTGTTGTATACAACAACTATGATACATCATTAACACAAATAATTAGTTCATTGAATGAAACGGATTTGATAGTATGTAAATTTAATAACTAATTTTTATTGTTTCTACTTTTCTAATTTGTTCTTTTTATACTTTTGGAAGAAACAGAAAAAAGGAACCTTAAATATCCATTATTTGCAATGATTACATAAATGTTCTATTTGTTTGGTTTTAAACAAGTTAATACTAGTCTTAATTAAGAAATCCAGTTCATTGCATTGTAAATATTGACTATATAAACTCTATCCAACTAAGGCCTGATCCAATTTTGTAAGTTTGAGGGAGGGAGCAGGGAGGTGAGGGAGATGGGTACAATCTTATGCGACTTGTTTTCTTATAATTTTGGGAGCCAAAGCTGGCATTTAAAAGACTCCTTGGACAATCCATGGAAGAATATCCTTTAACACAGTTCTTTTGGTTCTAGCAATGCTTCAAACTAGCACCTGAGGGCCTTCCTGCTTACTTCTCATGGTTTTTGAGGTCCCCTCTAACAGATGTATCATGTACTGTCTCCAGGCTGTCTTCTGAGGCTGTGTTCATTTCTCTCTCTCCATCTCTCTCTGTTTTTTCTTAGTATACACTTGGTTTCCAAAGGCACAAAGCTTTGCCCATCCATCAGTGGAAGCACAGTGCCCTTCTAATGAAGCTGACACTTTACTCCCTCTACCCTTAGATTTATCAGATTAGGGGTCAGGTACGGTCCCCTGCATCCGTTAGTCTCCAGAGCACCCATGGCAACCTCTCCAAATAGTCTTTTTGAGTGCCTCTTCTCTGATTTGAAGTTCAATATTAGGGATCCATTTCTGTTTTCCCCACCTCCAAGGACTGGAGAATAATGCAAACAGACCAAAAATCTCTACAATAAAATCCTTTTCCTGGAATCTTTAACACTAACTCTTATATGGTTCATGTAGGAGATAGACTAATGCTGGCCAGATCAACTCCACAAAGCACAAAGCAGCCTTAGAAGCTGGTTTAGCAAAAGAGTTTAAGATTCTGGGGTACTTGGTACCTATTTAATTGTTCTCCAACTTTGGGGCCACAGCCCAACAAGTTTTTGGTTAACATTTTTTTCTATTAAACTGGTGAATTCTTGGTTCAGCTATTATATATAAAAGGAATTCAACTAAGCACTTTACATATGCTATAGAATTTAATGTCCACAACATCCATATGATGCCATTATGATTCTTTTGTAGATGATAAAAACTAAGAATCCAGGATTTTATAAAACTCAGTCAAGGTCAACCACTTGTAAATGGCAGAGCTGAGATCAGGCCCAAGGTTTCCAAGTCTCTGCAGAAAAGTTAAAGAAAGTGGACATAACCTCCTTTGAATGATTCCTATGTGCCAGGCATTGTTAGAGTCTTTTACATCCGGTTACCTCACTTATTCTCACAAGAACTAAACAAAAAATATATTATTCTCCTTCATAGGGAAAATGGAAAGTGATTATACACATTTCCCAAGGTCATAAGGTACTTAATTGTACAACCAAAGTGAGATTTTTTTTTTAATATAAAGTCTATGCACATTCAATTACATGATTTTGCCTTCTGGCAATTATGTCTTGTTTACTCCACTACAAATCCTGCCTACTGCTTTAGGCTTTTCTGCAATTGACTACATTTATTAAAATGGGTAGGCAGAGATTTTCTATGACATGATTCATGCAAAGGCAGCAACATTCATTAGTTTATTCACAGTACCAATACTGCAAGAGTTAGGTAAACCATAATAAATAAGAAAGGCCTTGTATTGGCCTTGATTAGCTCACACTTCTGTAAGAGAAAGGGATTCTAAAAGAATTACAATACATTGCTAAAAAGATTCGGTAGAACTGGGAACGATTACAACATACCAAGGAAGCAGCAATCAGGGAGAAATTGCAAAAAACTGATACGTGAGGTGAGATTGAGGAACGAGAAACTAAACAGCTCAGACAAGAAGGACAGTGGGGGGATTATTGAGGAAGTAATAAGGCTGAGAATAGAAAGTTATGAGTAATTTGGTACAACAGTGGCATTGAGTATATGGAAAGAAGACAAGATTATTGTTGCCACAAAGGAAAGAAAAAGTAAACAGCTCTAACATTTGATTTAGTTTCTTTTCATTCATTTAATCAGTCCTTTATTCTTCCAATCATCTTTTTGGCGTATATTTCCTGAGTTATTGCCAGCTTCCAGTGATGAGAGAGAAGCGCAATATATATGGCCCATCTTGGAATCGCCATGAATGCTATCAAGATTTAGTAGGTGGAGCTGGAAGATTTCTACCTGTATTGCACTTCACAGCACTGCCCCTTTCAAAGCCTTAGGAGAGGCCTAAACAATGTGTTCACATGGACTGGTGATTCTAATTTTTACAAAATTAATTAACAGATTTTATTTTTTGGAGCAGTTTTAGGTTTATAGAAAAATTCAACAGATAGTAAAGAGTTCCCATATACTCCCTCCTCACCCACCCTCCACCAATAGAGTTAAGGTATTATAAATATCTTGCATTAGTGTGGTATATTTGTTATAATTGATGAATCAATATTGATACATTATAATTAACTGAAGTCCATAGTTTATGTTAGGGTTTACTCTTTTTGCTGTACAGCTGTACAGATTTTGACTAATGCATATCATGTATACACTATTACAGTGTTGTACAGAATAGTTTCACAGCCCTAAAAATCCTCTGGGCTTTATCTATTCATCTCTCTCCCCATCTCCTCTGAACGTCTAGCAACCACTGATCTTTTTTAGTCTCTAAACTTTTGCTTTTTCAACAACATCATACAGTTGGAATCTTACCATTTGTAACATTTGTAGACTGGTTTCTTCGTAATATGCATTTAATATTCCTCCATGTCCTTTGTGGCTTAATATCCAATTTCTTTTTATTGCTGAATAATATTTCATTGTCAGTTATGTACTACAGTTTATCCATTCACATTTTGAAAGACATCTTGGCTGCTTTCAGTTCTTGGCAATCGTGAATAAAAATGCTATAGACTTTCATGTGCAGGTTTTGTATGGACATAAGTTTTTAACCCATTTGGGTAAATATGTAGGAGTGTGAAAGCTGTATCATATGGTAAGGCTATGTATAACTTTGTAAGAAATTGCCAAATTATCTTCCTAAGTGGCTGTATCATTGGTGTTCCCACTAGCTATGACTGAGAATTCCTGTTGTTCTGCATCTTCACTAGGATTTGGTATTATTTGTTGTTTTTTTTTCTTTTTAATCCATTCTAATACATGAATAGTGGTAGCTGGTTTTAGTTTGCAATTCCCTAATGGCATATAATGTTGAATATCTTTTCATATGTTTACTTTTCATCTGTATATCTTCTTTGGTGAGGTTTCTATTCATATCTTTTGTCCATATTTTAGTTAGGTTATTTTTCTATTGGTAAATTGTAAATATGCTTTGTATATTTTAGATATCAATCCTTTATCAGATATTTGTTTTTGCAAATATTTTCTCCCAGTCTGTGACTTGTCTTTTTATTTCATTAACAATATTTTTTATAGAGCAGAAATTTTTAGTTTTAATCAGTTCCAAGTTATAAGTTTTTTTTTCTTTCATGGATCCTGCTTTTGGTATTTTACCTAAAACTAATCATCAAATTCAAAGTCATCTAGATTTTTTCTTATGCTAGCTTCCAGAAATTTTATAAAAGATTTGCATTTTACATTTAGACCTAAGATCCAATTTGGGTTAATGTTTTTGAACCGAGTAAGGTTGGTGTTTAGATTCTTTTTTTTTTTTTTTTTAATGTAGATATCTGATTGTTCTAGCATGATATTTTGAATATACTATACTTACTCCATTGAATTGGCTTTGCTCCTTTTTCAAAGACTGCTTGACTATATTTGAGTGGGTCTATTTCTGGGTTCGGTATTCAGCTACATTCATATATTAATTTATTCTTTTGCCAATACCGCACTGTCGAATACTGCAGCTTTAAAATAAGTCTTGAAATCAGGTTGTATCAGTCTTCCAACTTTGTTCTTCACTATTGGCTATTCTGGATTTTGCCTTTTCATATAAACTTTAGTATCAGTTTGTTGATATCCAAAAAAAAAACTTTTGGGGACTTTGGTTGGGATTGCACTGAATCTATAGATCAAACTGGAAAAAACTGACATCTTAACAATCTTGAGTTCTTCTCTACAATAACATGGAATATGTCTCTGTTTATTTAGATTTTCTTTGATTTCTTTCATCTGAGTTTTATAGTTTTCTACATATACATCTTGTACATAATTTGACTTATACATAAGTATTTTATTTTTCTATTTTCAGTGCTAATATAAATGGTGTTTCTCTAATTTCAAATTTTAATTGTTTATTTTTGGTATATAAGATAGCAGTTGACTTTTGTATACTAACCTTGTATCCTACAACCTTTCTTTGTTTATTTGTTCCAGAAGGTTTTTTTCTGATTCTTTAAGGTTTTCTACGTAAATAAATACGATATCTGTGAACAAAGACTATTTTAGTTCTTCTTCCCCAATCTGTGTACTTCTTTTCTGTGATATGGTGATTTATAATAAATACATATGTATATATATATACTCTTTGTCCCAGATTCTGGTACAGCGCTCCCAAAACCCTTGCGTTTTCACGTGAGAAACAAAGGTGCCTTTTCTTAGGTTAATGAGGTGATTTGGGGAAAGCACTAAGAATGGGGGCTGGTTGTTTGTGGAGCCAACTGTGTGATTAGAGAATTGGACTTTTCAGTCCCACCTCAGACCTAGGAGGGGAAAGAGGCAGGAGACTGAGTTCAATCACCAATGGCCAGTGATTTAATCAATCATGCCTATGTAATAAAGCCTCCATAAAAATCCAACAGGATGGGGTTTGCAGAGCTTCTGATTTGGTAAACATGAAGATGGAAGGAGAACAGTGCACCAGGAGAGGGCACAGAATCTCCACACCCCTTCCCACGTACCTTGCTCTATGTATTTTTTTATATTTGAAGTTCCTGAGTTATATTTTTTTATAATAAAATATATCTCTGAGTTCTGTAAGCTGCTCTAGCAAATTAATCAAATCCGAGGAGAAGATTCTGGGAACCTGGTCTTGTGGCTGGCCTCTGAAATTGGAGGGAGGAGCAGGCTTGTGGGACAGAGCCCTTAACCTACGGATCTGATGCTATCTCCAGGTAGGTGGTATCAGAATTAAATTGAATTGTAGGACACCCAGAGGGTGTTTGAGAACTGCTTGATGGTGTGAAGCAGTGTGGGGATGAAAATGCCCCCCCACTTTGACATCAGGTACCAAAATCATAATTTCTTAATGCATTTGCTAGGTCTTTCAGTATAACGTGGAATAGGAGTGTTAAGAGGGGCTGTCCTTACATTGTTCCTGATCTTACGGGGAAAGCATCAAGTCTCTCACTATTCAGCATGTTAGCTATACGTTTTCTGATGCTGCTCCTTACCGAGTTGAGGAAGTTCTCCTCTATTTGTAGATCGCTAAGAGTATTTTCTATCATGAATGGGTGTTGGTTTTTGTCAAATGCTTTTTCTGCATCTATTGGTATGATCATATGTTTTCTTCTGTAGCCTGTTGATGTGCTATATTGCATTAATTGATTTTTGCATTTTAATCTGCTTTGTATAGCAGGAATAAATTCCACTTAGTTGTAGTGAATAATTCTTTATATAAGTTGATGAATTTTATTTGTTAATATTTTGTTGAGGCTTTTTACACCAATGTTTGTGAGATATATTGGGCCATAGTTTCCTTTCTTGTAATGTCTTTTGTAGGTTTTGGTGTTAGGAAAATGCTGCCTCATAAAATAAGTTAGGAAATTCCTCCTCTGCTTCCATTTTCCAGAAGACATTTTAGAGGACTGGTATAATTTCTTACATAAAGGTTTTTTGTTTTTTTTTTAATATTCATCAGTGAAAACATATGGTTTCTGATTATTTCTTTATTGGAAAGTTATTAATTATTGATTCAATTTCTTTGACATGGGAGTATTCAGATCAATTTTTAAAGTATCCAAAATTTTAAAGAATGCGTCCTTTTTACTCTTTCCGTTCCTTTTTCTGCCGTTCCCGTTGAATTTCCCTTCACTACAAGTGGCACTGGAATGGTCTAGGCAATTTTAGGTTCTTGAGAAAGAGAAATAGGGCTGGGTAGAGTTTGTGTAGTGGTGTGTGGCTTTCCATTAATTCAGCATTTAGTGAAGTTACTGTAGGCTGTCTAGGGTAAAAATGATTTCCCTGACTTCTCCAGCTGCACATTTTGTCAACTTAGTATCCTGATACCAAGCCTTACTGGGATATGACTGGGTCATAGAACGCATAGCACTACAAGTACTTGGGTAGTAGAAAAGAAACAAGGATTTACATGTAGTCTTTGGAAAATGCTTCTGATCACTAGTAGTACAAAATTTAAAGTGAAGAATTTGGTTCTCATGGACATCTAGTAAAAACTAACTTTCTACCTTGTCAAAAAGATGTAATGATATACCATATAAAATACCTAATACACTATTTTGTAGGAGTGATGTAAAATGGAAGTTATTAGAATCTCTGATTGAGGGTTTAAACATACAATAATAATACTGTAGCAACCACATAATTATGTCATCATAAATTCCTTATTCCCAGTAACAACTCCAAACAAACAAACAAATATTAATCAATTATGCTAGTGGAAATCTTGAATTGGGGAAACAATACTAAAAAATTGCTTTTATATAAAGAAATTTTCAAAAAGTTTAATGGAAGAATATAGGAAAATACTATAAGCAGATAATCTACAAAACCTTTACATTATTGACTAAATTTGGAGTATTTATCAGTTGTCTTAAAAAATATATTGGTTGTGATTTTTTCTTTATTCAAAAAAAAGTTGGACGTAGTTTTGTGTTCAAAACTTTGTGTATTTTATTCTTAAAGCGGTTTCATCAAATTTTACAAATTGCATAAGGTTCAGATCCCATAAAACCTGAATCTATTCCTGATTTTGAAGCCATAAAAATTTATGGAATACAAACATAGTGAAAATTATGTCTTCTTTGTGAGTTGAATCTTTTTTCACTGAGATCTTGTATTCTATTGTAATGCTCTCTGCTTTGGAGCCTCCTCTAACCAATACTAATCATAGTTATCGCAGCTATACTTTACTTTCCCATTGCACGCTCTACATATTGCTATCTTTTATTTAAAATCTTTTTCTGTGAGCATTTTTAGATGTGTTTCTTGTAAAAGCATATTCTTAGCCATGCTTTTTCTTATGCGTACTCAAATTCTGTTTAAACTGGGTCATTCTGTCCATTTGATTTAATATCACTACTGGAACATTTAGGGGTTAAACGCTTTCTTTTCTGACTTGTTCTATGTTACTTTTTTTCCTTTTTGTTTTCCTGTCTTCTTTTGGATTCTTCAAATCTTATCTATCTTGGTGCCATTACCCTATATCAATTTGTTTTACAGCATCTCTTTCTGTTCTTTTAGGAATTAATTATGTGGTATCTACAAATTATTTAATAATCCTCCCTTCAAGAAATTTGGTTTATACATCCTTCCTTTAAATCTGTGCTGACATTAGTGACTTGCCTATAATCAATGGAATGCAGCCAAAGTGACACTGTTTGATATTTGAGGCTAAGACAACAGGCCATGCAACTTCCTCCTGGTGATCTTAGGGTGCTTGCTCTTCGGGAAGTTAGTCACAACTACCCTAAGACTACCATCCTAGAAAAGTGACTGGCCAACGACCCCAGCTGGGCTCCCATCTGATAGGTAAGCATCATCAAATGTCAGTCCAGCCAAACCATCAGATGCCTGCATACTTAATCAACATGTAACTGAAACTGAAATAATTTTTCTATTTCTGAAAGATATCTTTTATAATTGCATTTAGTGAGTTTCCTATGTCTGAAGGATCCCTTTTATAATTACATTTGGTGGAGGCTTAGAATTGGTGAATTCTGTCAGTGATTATTTTGTCTGAAAATTTCTCCGAAAAAAACAAACAGCTTCATTCTTGAAGAATATTTTGGTAGTGCAGAAAATTGTAAGTAGTTAGTTGTCAGTGATTTTCTTTCATGATCTTGAAGATATCTTTCCACTGTTGTATGGTTTCCAATGTTTTTGATGAAAGTTCATGTAAATCTAAGTACCTCTTTAAGGGTACATTGTCTTTCATTGTCTGCACTTTCACCCTGATGGGTCTGCTTATGGATTTATATCCATTTATTTTTCCTGAGCTTCTCTGACTTTCTGATTCAGATGATAGGTGTCTTTCAGCAGTTCTTGGGAACTCTTGGTCATTACCACTACACACATTTTCTTTGTCTCATTCTCCCTTCTGTCGTTCCATTCTGAAGAGCTCCCCTCACTCTACTTCTGACCTATACACACAGTAATTCTCTCTTTATCTGTGTTTAATTTGATATTAAATTATCTACTAAGTTTTAAATTTGTATTTTGCTTTTCTATTACTATTGTTGATTCCATTACAAATCTGCAATCTCATTAGTTACAGTCTTCAGTGCCTTAAGTAAATTCAAACTTTCTCTCTTACCTACAACATTAATATGTTCTATTACAATTTGTGTTCCATAATCTAATAACAAGGACCTCTTTGGGGTCTATTCTCCTTATCTTACATTCACGTTGATTCCTGCTTTTTGCATTGTGCGCTTCATAATTCTCAACTTTTTGTTCAATCATGTATTTAAAAGTTAATATTGAAAATAATTGTGAGACCTTTGATAATCTACTATGACCACAGAATAAACTTAAACATTTGTTCCACAGTGGTAGTACCTTGGGGTAATTGGCAGAGGTCAAGGGAAAAAAACATCCACTCTGAGAAAATATAACTTCCCTGCATGCAGCCTTTCAGAGTAGGGGGCCAGAGCAGGTGCTGTTCCTCTGGGATTTCTGCCTTTGGAAGGAGTTAAACAGCATTGATGCAGGCTAAGGAGTCCGCCTTACCTCTTCTCTCATTCCCTTTTCTTAAACCTGTGGAGGGTCTCAGGGGAAATTCTCTTTGAGGTCCAAGCCCAAATAAGTGGTTTACTTAGCCAGAGTCTCTACCCTGCCAGCCTACCTCACTGGAGACTTCGTTTTTGTTTTTCTTTTTATAATAAATGCCAACAGGGCATATATGACTCTGGTTTACTCCTTAGAGCTCTAATTCTCTTTCTGTGAAATACCTGATCCTCTAAAACAGAGTCTGAGGCTTCCATCAGCAAGTTCTCTTTAGCAGGAGGCTTGACGCTGGCAGTGTTTTTACCTGAAGTTGGAAGTCTTGTTCAGTTATTTTCACTTAAGCATGTGCTGATTGGTTTCACATTTAAACTTCATGATTTTTGTTACCACGCTTCACGGTGACAGATTGTCATCTTAAATATTTTATCCTGTGCTCTCAGCATCCCCTGGAGAACCTTGGATGACAAGCTAATACAAACAGTTATTAGTGGACACCTTTGTGCTAAAGCCTTTGCTTAGATTCACGAGTGAACGTGCCAGATCTCACATTCACGTGTGACTCAGCAATATTTAAGAAGCCCAATGTAAAAAATCTCAATCTCACCTAAAGAGTCTGAGGGATAAATGAGATTAAGGACTTAAAATAATTTTGGAAGCTGTAAAAGGCTATATATAAGTGCCTGTGGTTATATGATCATGACCTGCTCTTATTAGTCTATTTGCAGGTATTGTCTATGAATTAAATATCTTGATCATAAGGTTTATTTGATGTCATTTTTTTATATTGGAAAATAACTGATTCCTTATCTCATTTTAAAATTCAAAATTTATCCACTTTTTGGCCAAAATCAAGCCAGTAATACAGCTCATACAGTCAACTTGAATTACTACTACCCAATAGAAACAAATAACTGTGAGTTGTTTATGGCTAATATTGGATGCTGAGATTATATATATATATATTAGACAAATATATGTATAATATAAAAAATATCTTTAAATATATAGATTTATACAATATATAATATATAGATTTAAACAATTCATAAACAATGTATAAAATACACATTTAAACATGCATAAAGGATATATAAAATAAATATATATATATTTAAACAACTCATATATATGTCAGTATCCAATATTAGTTGAATACACAATTTTTAAAAAATTTTTCAATGAACCAGCTTCTATTGCGATGATTCAGAATGAGAGAAATGGTATTCTATTTCCTATTTATAACAAAAAGAAATATCACACATACAACACACTATCTTCTTTTGTCACTAATGAAGCTACTTAAAGGAACTGAAAATATAAAGAAATAAATAAAAACATTTCTCGATGCAGATACTTAAAATACCAAATACTATATAGCATTGTTGTTTCTAAGTCGTTATATTACAAAAAGATGTCAAGGAAACAGTTCCTTTTTAACTCCCCTATCAAAGAATATTTACGGGGAGGGTGGGAGGGAGGGAGATGCAAGAGGGAAGCGATATGGGAACATATGTATATGTATAACTGATTGACTTTGTTATAAAGCAGAAACTAACACACCATTGTAAAGCAATTATACTCCAATACAGATGTTAAAAAACAATATTTACGATTTTATTTCTGCATATTCTTTTTTTATGAAATATATAATACATTCTAATGCATTGGTTAAAGATGTAGATTCTGGATTTAGCTAATTCTGCATATAAATATTGTCTCTACAATTACCAGCCCTGTAACTTGGAGGAATGTCATAGACTTTCTCTGCTTTAGTTTTGTTATCAGTAAAATGGCATAATATTTCCTATTTCATGGATATTTTTAAACATTTAAGCATGGGATATTTGAGAGAAATGAATGAGGTAACATAAGTACAGAACACATAGTAAACTCATTACTAATACATACTGGGCTATACTGTTGTGAAAATTCTATTGTGATTTCAAAAAATAAAATATCTTTTCACTATATAAATGCGACTATTTTATGCATTGTAGACTAATATTTGTGTTGAATTTTCTGTCACATCAAACCAAATTCTATGTGTGCTGTATTAACAAAGAGGAAAGAAATCTACCAAAAAATATTCTTCATATACATAGACACAATGCTACTTGACAAAGTGTGAACAGTTAAAACAAAAACAAAATCTCAGTTACATCAGCATCAAATATTATATTTTATAAAAATTTAGGCACACACTTAATGAACTATCTGTAAGACCTGTGTATTAGATATCCATTTCTGTGTGACAAAACCCTTTAAAACTTAGTAACTATAAAATTCAATAATCCTTTGCTTATTCATGTATTCCATGATTGACTAATTGGTATGATGTGTTAGCAGGAAGTCTTAGTTCCTCCACCCCTAGGCTCTCTATAATCTCCATGGTGTGGTAGCGGATAGCATGGCAGCTGGCTTCCTCTAGAATGAGAGATCCAAGAGATTGAGAGGCACAAAGAATAAGGGGAGGAGAATTAGTTTCCACCTTTTGAAGGAAGGAGTGGCAAAAAATTTGTGGACATATGTTAAAACCACTGTACATTGGAAACTGCAAAACATTTGAGAGAAAATTTTTTAAAATAAACAAATAAATCAGGAAATACGGCGTGCCCACTGACTGGATCATTTTTATCAATTCTCTCTGAATTTATCTATACTCTAAATAGTCATGATGAAAGTCCAGCAAGGTTGTGAGTATGTGTATGGGGGTGAAAATTTTGACAATATGATTCTAAAATGCACAGCTAATATCAGTACTTACTTAGAAGTTACAGGAATAAAGACATTGTACTTTTGGTGTAAGGATAAATATATAGAGCAATAAAACTGATTAAGGAAACCAAAAATAAACCAATGCAAATTTAGCATTATGGGTTGAATCGTGTCCCCCCAAAAGATGTTGAAGTCGTAACCCCCAGTACCTCGGAATGGGATCTTATTTGGAAATATGGTGTTTAGAGATAGGCAAGTTAAGATGAAGTCATTAGGATGAGTCCTAGTCCAATATGACTGTGTTTTGATAAAAAAGAGGAAACATACACACAGACATAGAAATACATGGAGGGGAGACAATGGGAAGACACAGGGAGAACGGCTGTGCCTACCAGAAGCTAGCAGACAGACGTGGAATGGATTCACGCTCACAGCGCTCAAAAAGAACCAACCGTGCTGATACCTTGATTTCAGACATCTTTCCTCCAGAACAAAGAAACAATTCTATTGTTTAAACTGCCCAGTTTGTGGTACTTTGTTTCTGCGGCCCCAGGAAACTAATACAATGGGGAATGAAGGTCATTTCAACAAATGGTGCTGGAAAAACTGGATATAGATATATATATGTATATTTATATTTATATATAAAATTCTCATGCTTACCTCACATAATAAATAAAATTATTGAAATGGATAGGGGACTTAAGCATTTAAGGTAAAGTTACAAAGACTCTAGAATAAGCAATAGGATGTAATCTTTGTTACTTTGACGTAAGCAAAACTTTCTTAGCTAGGATATAAAAAACACACACTCTAAAGGAATAAATTTAACTTTACTTCCATGAAATTTAAAAATTCTGCTTTTTTCAGGACACAATTTAGAAAAATGATAAATGACAAAGCAAGACACCAAATTTGGATAATGTTTAAAATCTACATGCCCTACAAAGGATTTGTATCCAGAATACATTAAAACAAACAAACTCATAACTCAGTAGGAAGGCAAACAACACAATTAAAACATCATGAACTTCCAGCTACTGCCTAGAATATAAAAATCTGAAAAGAATGTAAATTCCACACTAACAAAAACTAAAAAGAGGCCCATTTATAAAATTATAATTTTCTTAGACCTAGCAGAGAGCTGAATTCTCAAAGCTCCTAATTAGCCTGAAAACTAATGATAAAAGTAACTTCAAGGAGAGACAGGACGTGAGCACTGACTCACCTGGGTCAGAGGATGGGAGGAAGTCGGTGACCGTAGAACAAGGTAAGGAGCTTTCAGATGAAGTTTTCTAAGGAATTGCTGAAGGCTGAGTGGGCGGTGGGGGTAGTGATATATAAGCCGTGGTGAGTACAGACACAAAATTGACCGCACTCACTTTCAGGTTCATCTCAGTAGAATTTCACTGGGCCTGAGAAAGATTCAAAGCAGAGAGAAACACCATCAGTGTTCCAGGCACGGGAAAGAGTATACCCCGAGAGCCCAGCTAAAGGATCTTTCTCTGCTGGGGAAAAAACAAACAAACAAACCAACAAACAACAAAAAATGTTAAGCTGCTGGGTGAAGGCCAGTAAACCCTGTATTATCATGATGCAGGTGAAGACCTATTGGAACAAAAGTAAGGGAAAATTAAACAAGCAAACAAACAAGAAAACAAACAAGAAAATTCTGTCCCTGGGAGAGGGGAATGAAAACTTTCTCAGACCAAACCAATTAGAGGTCATCTCTACTGTTTGTTTCTAGTGCCTTAACAGTGACCTTTCTATGTCAGGCATTTAAAAATACCTGTTTTTCTTAAGATTTTTTTGATGTGGACCATTTTTAAAGTCTTTATTGAATTTGTTCCAATATTGCTTCTTTTTTTTTTTTTTTAAATGTTTTGGTTTTTTGCCTGTGAGGCATGTGGTATCCTAGCTTCCCAACAAGGGATCGAACACGCACCCCCTGTATTGGAAGGCGAAGTCTTAACCACTGGACTGTCAGGGAAGTCCCAATAAACACCTATTAGATGGTATAGATATTGCTTGGAAATTACAGAGATGGCTTTATACGCTCTTTCATTCATACCAACCATAACCTGGGTGTTGTTTTCTCAAGAAATAAATTGGATGACAGATAGATTCTAGGTGGTTTTACAGACACCTAGGATATAAAATACAATTCCATTAAAGAAAATGTTATTTCTTAAAATAAATTTAGTAAAACATGTACTTCTAAGGAAGACAAATTGCAATGTGAAATCTGTATTAATGATCTTAATCAATTTTTTGTTACCAAGTTAATAATTTTCTGGTTGAGACAGTCTCAAATAACCCTTCAGTGTGTCCTAATAATGCTATATTCAGAAATGCATTTTTTAACACTTATTCTAGAAATATTATTAGAGGAAATTTGTATTTAATTTTCTGGCTTAGACAGTCTCAAATGATCTTTCAGTGTGTCCTAATAATGCTACATTCAGAAATCCATTTTTTAACACCTATTCTAAAAATTGTCTTAGAAAAAAATTAGAATTTACATAGAATTCCATGTAAATATCAGGATGCCATCAGATGATTCCAACACTTTATTACAGCAAATTTTTCACCCAAGTTGAAAGGTTGTTCTAGAGTAAAAGAATCTAAAGGGAAACAACCCTACATAATATGCAAGAACTAAAATCAGGTCTTAGTCAAGAGAAAATTAACAAAGCTTTTGATTTATTTTTAGACTACAAAGAACATTTCAATTTACAGTGAATGCTGGATGATATTATGGATTCTGTTGATTTTCTTAGGTGTGATTTTAGCTTGGTGATCCAAAGAGATACGCTTTTTCTTAGGATATGCTGAGGTAGATCAACAAAATATGTAAAATTAACAATATTGAAACATTTTTGAATCTATGTGGTGACGAATGACAACTGTAGCATTCTATATTTTTTACGTTTGAAAATATATGTAATTTAAAAATTTGGGGAAACTTTTCCTAACAAGAACTTTTTGGAGGAGGCAAGGATATACAATGGAGAAAAGACAGTCTCTTCAATAAGTGATGCTGGGAAAACTGGACACCTACATGTAAAAGAATGAAATTAGAACACTCCCTAACACCATACACAAAAATAAACTCAAAATGGATTAGAGACCTGAATGTAAGACTGGACACTATAAAACTCTTAGAGGAAAACATAGTAAGAACATTCTTTGACATAAATCACAGTAAGATCTTTTTTGATCCACGTCCTAGAGTAATGGAAGTAAAAATAAAAATAAACAAATGAGAACTAATGAAACTTAAAAGCTTTTGCAAAGCAAAGGAAACTACAAACAAGGCGAAAAGACAATCCTCAGAATGGGAGAAAATATGTGCAAACGAATCAACAAAGGATTAATCTCTAAAATATATAAACAGCTCATGCAGCTCAATACTAAAGAAACAAACAACCCAATCCAAAAATGGGCAGAAGACCTAAACAGACATTTCTCCATAGAAGACATACAGATGGAAGCACATGGAAAGCAGCTCAATATCACTAATTATTAGAGAAATGCAAATCAAAACTACAATGAGGTATCACTTCACACCAGTTAGAATGGGCATCATAAGAAAATCTACAAACAACAAATGCTGGAGAGAGTGTGGAGAACAGGGTACTCTCTTGCACTGTTGGTGGAAATGTAAATTGATACAGCCACTATGGAGAACAGTATGGAGGTTCCTTAAAAAACTAAAAATAGAATTACCATATGATGCAGCAATCCCACTACTGGGCATATACCCAGAGAAAATTATAATTCAAAAAGACACATGTGGGCTTTCCTGGTGGCGCAGTGGTTGAGAATCTGCCTGCCAATGCAGGGAACACGGGTTCGAGCCCTGGTCTGGGAAGATCCCACATGCCGCAGAGCATCTAGGCCCGTGAGCCACAATTACTGAGCCTGCGCGTCTGGAGCCTGTGCTCCGCAACAAGAGAGGCTGCGATAATGAGAGGCCCGCACACCGCGATGAAGAGTGGCCCCGCTTGCCGCAACTAGAGAAAGCCCTTGCACAGAA